>NC_084920.1:13996134-14191936 GCF_949316345.1 Pungitius pungitius
GGCAGGGAGGGAGCGGGGGGGGGGGGACGGGGGGGGGCTGTTGGGTACGGAGGTTTCATCCGTCTTATCTCCATTACAGCTCAGTGTTCCCATGGGGCTCCTCAACCGGGGGGTCGGACACTGTCGCTGTTTGCTCGTGCAGGAGAACACGAACCCACCGTGGTTTTGCAGGTTGCGCAACAATTTCATTTGGTGGGCAAAACTGTTCTCTTTGGCCGAGGAGTCATTAAGCTCAAGCGGCATGGCTGAAACCCTAGCAGCGACTGCGGTGTGTTTAAGGTCCTCCAGGGCCACGGGTTAGGATTAAACCCTGTAACAAGCCAGAATGTGGCTGTACATTAATACAAAATAATAAATAAAAAAAACTGGCCAACTCAATTTTCCCCCCTTACATCTAATCCTTAATCCTTTAGGGTTCCGTTGAAAAAACAAGTCTCACTTTGTAATAAAACAGCTTAAAATCCCGGTGGTTTTGAAAGAGCACGTTGTTGCCCTCCCGTAAAAGCTTGAATGTAATTGGACCAGTGCGTGTCCTTCCCCAGACAGATCAAAAGGTTAGAAAAGCAGGTACTCATTTAGCATGACAGGGATTAGTTGGCTCAATACACTGGTTTGGCACAGAGTATGTCAGGATCAAAGTTATCTCCTAATACTTGATCTGTAATTAGGTTCTTGAGAGACGAGATGAGAGGGAAAAAGGCAGGCGAGAGGAGCCGGAGAAGGAACGGAGAATCGATGGGAGGAGCGAGGACGGGAGGGACAGGGAAGGAAGCAAGGAGGGACAAATGCGGAGAGCTGGCGTGACATTGACGAGTTGGAGCTGTGCACGGCGCCCCGGTGGAACGCCTCGGGGTTTGTTTAAGGGAGAACTGACATCTCTAGAAGTTGCCATGTTGCAGCGTTTGGAGATGTTCCATCTGTCGGCACACTCATGCAAGTAATAAAGATTGATTTAAGTGTAATGTAAACTGTTATATCCGGAGGGCACAATGTAAACACAAGCTAAAAAGAAAATATATCCAAAGCGTACACAGTAAAACTCAATCATAACACACAGATGTGCACTAAAACAAGTGCTTTGCCCTCGTAGTTGTCCATCCCCCCCCAACAAGCTTTCTGGAAAAAGGCCTCCAACTATATAAATGACTATTAACCCATTTAAATGGTTCGTGTTCTATATATGTAATCCATGTATGTGTATATATGTGTGTGTATATAATGCTTTTGGTTATAAATACTGTGTGACAATGACGAGCATGTTCATTATCTTTTTTTTTTTACAATTGGTATCATTATTTCTGTTGGTTAATGACTTCTAAAAAAAAGAATCAACTGTTTCTTGAGCAAGGAGACTCAACACGACGGATTTCTCCTCGTTTCAGCCCCCTTTTAAAGTACACACGTGTCAGGTCAGTATTTAGCCCGTTTTTTTTGCAACATTTCGCATCGCAAAACAGCCGAAACGTGGAAGAAGAAGGGTCGAGGTCGAAGGGCCGAGGTCGGAAATGCGATGCATTGGTCGCCAGCGGGAGGCCAGAGGCTCGTGTTATTATCGCTCCGATCTAATGGGAGGGTCCTGACGGAGACCGAAGGCTGCAGGGCGCGCGCGCGCGCGCGTGTGTGTGTGTGTGTGTGTGTGTGTGTGTGTGTGTGTGTGTGGCGTCGCGGTTTTGGGATTGCTGACTTTAAAGGGCGTTCGTCCCAAAAGACCAGCGGACGCCGTCGCCTGCAGTGGGATCCCAGATGATACTTAAAGAGAGGTGAAATGTGTGTGTGTGTGTGTGTGTGTGAGAAGCCATCTGGAGCCTGGACGCTGTCTGCCACTGTGACGCAATGACAGCGGACATCGCCTTTGATTGACAGGGGGCGGGAGTGGAAGCCATGGCGTGAAAGCACACAGTCTGGGTCTCTCTGAGACGGACACACGAACACGTCTGTCGGACCAAATTGGTTCCGTGCGCAGTCTCGCCGTCATATGTAAAGCGTCAATGAGCTCAACCGTTGGTGTGTTTGTCCACGCCGTAAAAAACCACGGGGGGGGGGGGGGGGGGGGGGCGCCGAGCGCCGAGCTGTCGCCTCGCCCCCCCCCGAACAGACTCTGGCACAAACTCCAGGGGTTTCCCCAGGTGTTTTTTTCGGGAGGCATGACATCACATCACGAGGGGGACATAGGGGGGACGGGGGGACGGGGGGGGGGACACAATGAGGACTTTGAGAGGCGGCGGGGCGAGAACAAGCTCGGCACCGTGCATCAACAAGAAGGCCCCCCCCCCCCCCCCCCTTCCAAATAATATGGAAAGTGGAGATGAGAGCCAAAGCTGTTCACAGGCAGCTGAGGCTAGTTAACGCCTGGAAAAAATTAAACATTTGAAGGTGATGTGTGTGTTGTGTGGGGGGGGGGGGGGGGAGACACACACCAATGTCTGACAATTTAGAGGTGTGGGAGTGGGATGACAGCTGAGGTGGGGGGGGGTTTACATATTCAAAGAAACAACATTCTTTCCCACAGCAGGACTCTGTGTCGATATGGACTCCGAGCTCGTCCAAATTTTTCTTTTTTTTTTTTTTCTTCTTCATAATTCCCGAGACGCGAGAAAACAACCGGGGGTGTTTGTGTGCGTAAGCTGTCAGCTTCACCTTTTAATGAAAACGCCGTCCACGCCCAAAGCGGCGCGTTTAACGCGGGGCGCCTAACCCGACGCCTGACGGCAAGACGCACCGTGTCACCCGGCGAGATAAGCTTTATTACACAGTGTGTATGCTCAGGGCCCCCGCTTGATTGATGCCCCTCCATTAGTGTTATGCCCCGGGGCGAGTTAATGCATCCCAGGCCGCCGTAGAAAAAAAAAAAAAAGGCCCGCTTCCAAATTAGTCGTGTCAAATTGCGGCGGCAGAAGTGTCGGCCCCCGTCTCTCTTATCTGCACATCGCGAAAATGAGGTTGCGCTGACATTGTGGTGGTGGAGGGGAGGAGGTGATGTTCAGGGTATTAAATGAGAGCCTTTTCGTTTCTACATTTCAACACGGTTGGGGGGCGTCAATCAGAACAGAAACCCCCCCCACCCCCCGTGGTTTCTGAGGCTTGAATGAATGAATAATGAAAAATAAACACGTCTTTCGCTCCTCGTGCACGCTGCATTTCCATCATCCTGCGAAGTGAGAAGAAGAAGAAGAAGAAGAAGTAAGGAGGGATGTGAAAAGGTTGACTCCATTTTTTTTATTCTCATCCCGCCCCCCCCCCCCAATCGAGAGAGGGGACTTCTTCCTCGTTCGGGTCAGGCGGCTCGGTGGCGAGGTGCGTGTCTTGAACGCAGCGCTTCCACCATGCCGGTGGAACATGGAGGACACCAAACATAAACACACACACACACACACACACACGCACTCAAACACACGACAATGATGGGTGGAGGGAGGGGGCGAGGCGTTGTATGTACTCTATGTACATAACCGTTAGCCCAGATGTGCTCCGGTTCGTCAGAGCAGTCACATCTGTCTGGGCTCTGCGACGTCTCGGTGTGTGTGTGTGTAGATACGTCTGTGTGTGTATATGTGTCCGTCTGTGTGTACACTATTTGGCGCTGAGGGATCTCAGTTAATGCAGCAGAGTGACTCTCATCGGTGAAGGGTCCACCCGACTCCCGGCTGGTCACAGTTCGAAACCCTTTAACAACCTGTGGAGGCTTCGAAAAGGCTCTGCTGACTCTGTGTGATCAACTTGAAATGATTGTCGTGAAGTTACACATCCAAGACACAATAACTGTGTGCTAGAAAAGAGGTCTGAATACACATCTCTTTGAGAACTACTGCATCTTTTACTTCTTTTATACGGCCTTTGAATGACTTTTTCTATTTGTTTTGTTCCCTTAAATAGGATAGGTTGTTATTTAATGGAGACCTCACCCAGTTTTTACTTAATTTCCTTCATTCTGGTGATTTTGTTACACCCACTTATGTACAGATGTCTTTTAATTATAAAGGAAAGCGCAACATTCTGAATAAAAATGTCATTGATTCAAATTCACAAACGTCAAGGTTGAACGGATTTGTATTTGGAGGTCAAAGGTCAAGGTCACTGACCTCGGATCAGTCCCATTCACTGTTCTTCCAATGTTGTCTGTCTTTGCTGGGTTTTTTTTGGTTTCTGTTAGTTGCATTCGTCAGTATGCAAATGTGTTATACTCTGTGCAAGTGTCGAAAGCAGCACTGGTCTGCAGGA
This sequence comes from Pungitius pungitius, assembly GCF_949316345.1. NCBI lineage: Eukaryota > Metazoa > Chordata > Actinopteri > Perciformes > Gasterosteidae > Pungitius > Pungitius pungitius. The sequence continues at coordinate 14,000,353 of NC_084920.1, forward strand.
ATGTAAACGACAACGCCGGCTGTTCCAACACGCAACTGAAGTCTGAGGTAATTGGCACCACACTTAAAGCACTTTTGAGCTGGATCAGTAGCCCAGATGTGTGGGGAAATCAAGTCTTCTTCAAAGGGAGCAATTATAGTGTTGTCATATCCGTCTGATATGTTTGGAGCCATCTTCAGCGGTGGTGCCTAAATAATACTCAGGCTGACAATAACTTTTTTTTCTCATTAACAAGTAACCCGGGGCAGAGATTGAATTTAGACTTCCGACGCGTCCGAAGACGAGGTCTGCGAAAGGCCGAGGGCTCGGGCCTATTTAAGGAGGCACCGCGCCGACGTTAACAAATGGCCTCCATTACATATTTTCCACGTGACCCTCCTATCGGATGTAAATATTGCGAAGAGGTTAGCGCCTCACCTACAAAGAGAAAAGCCGAGGAAGGCTTCCTTGCCAGCAATGGGAGACGAGGGTTTCCTGTCTGATGGGCAAAGGAAGATTACCTCGGAGCATCATTTCCTTCCCTTTGACTCAGTTGAAGTAATTTTAAATACAAAACTTACCCCCCTAAACTTGTGTGACATGATCTTCTGCCGGCGTATTCATCAAACAGATGTTTGTTTCACTGATGGAGACGAAACGTTGCTTGTCGACTGTTGCTCGGGGCAACCAGCCCTGCCCACGCATCGGTCAGCGTGGTCCCGCCGCTCTCGCTTCCAGTCGTCCCAGTTCAAAGGTCTCAGGTGTGTTTGCAGAGTGTGTTGTTTCCAGCCCGGGTGCACCTGAGAAGAAGTAAAAAATAGAAAAACGGGGGTTGGAGTCAACATCCCGGCACGCATCATGCAGCGACTGGGAAGAAGCGGACTGTCGGTGGTCGCGTTACCCGACTGATGGCGCTGATGTCGTCGAGACCCAGTCGTCGTTGTGCAACACGCCTTAAAACCACCGAGCTGACATCTTTTCCACGTGGCCCATCGTACCGCGCTTTGTCGGCCATGTGACATGAAACGTGGTCATTTGCCGAGGCTACTCGGGAAGAAAAAAAAAGGAGAACAAGAAAAGAAGAAACGTCGCCACAGAAACGTCACTCGGTTGCTGCAGTCGCGGAGGTCACCTGATCCAACAAGTCACCGCCTCAATCGATTCTGCTCGGGCTCCATCGCCATTTCATCACAGCGGGCAAACAGTGCGAAGATTTCCCGGCTAGATTTTAGGTCAGCCCTGAGGCGCGCTTGTCTTCCTTTCGGACGTACGAGCAGATCCGTATCTGCGGGAAATGGCAGGTCAGGCTCCCACATATTGCTTTTTAATGAACGCGTGCACCGACGCGGGGGCTCTAATGGGCCCCCGCGTCGGTGTGGCGACGGTACCGATCCCGTATCGCCAAAACGCCGCCTGCGCGGTGGGGCCCAGGTCCCGGGCGGCGATGCGGGGTCAAAAGGTCGGCTTGCATTGGATTCTGGACGTTGTGGGTCTGTGTGTTATACAGACTCTGAAAAAAGGACAGCGTGGTCATATTGAATTTAAAGCCCTTTTGGTACAGCATTTCTTTAAAGCTTTTTATTCATACACCATTTTCTACCAAAGATAAACTCTTCCCTTTTTTTGTTTTTACACAAGATATTTATGTATTCTGCACTTCTCTGTGCCTATCAGGATTTTACATATTTGTATCCAAATCTGATGACAGTTGTTGGGGTCTGTTGTGGATCAGCCACACTTTAGCGACCAAAATACACTATGACATTATTTTCCTTGAGCAAAGTGCGTTAAGAGATTAAATTGGACAATTGCCCTCCAGTTCTTCGGAAGACGGGCTTCCATGTGAGCCATTAACCTTTTCCCGCCCACGCCGGCCTGTCTTTAAACCCGATTAGCGGCCCATGGAGATGAACACGCATCCAGCAACAGCCTTCCAACGGGGGGGGGGGGGGGCGCCTCCCTCTTCTGCGGCCCGCCTGCCTCTCTCACAAATCAGCTGCATCCTGCCGCCTCTTGGAGGAAGGAATGTGACACGAAATGTGAACCCGCCGCACACGGCGTGCAAGCTCCGGCATCACACATGCGACGCGATGTTACATTTATTGTGCTGTCGTCTGGAAGAGTGGCGCCAAAAAGAGGTTTTTCAAAACGTTTTGTCGGACGATGTTTTGAGGGACCATTCAAAATATTACAACGTATATCAGCTATGTATAAATTAAAACATCCTAGAAATATTTTTTTTTTTTAAAAGACACAAAGCTCGCAGATTTGCTTCCGTCAAACATCAGCAAACACAAATCTCAAGACAAAGCATTGAGGAATGGGGCGTAATTGCATGTGTGCCTGATACAAATTGGTTGTATGTTGACCTTTTTTGAAGACTATTTAGAGAAATGGCCCACTTCAGATGAGCATGAATCTGATTACGAGGAACCATTTATTTGGGTTCCTGTGCTCAACGGAGACCCCCCCCCCCCCACCCTTCCTGCTCGGCGCACGGCTCTGCCCGTGAAGCAGATGAGCGCGACCCCAACGAATGGCCAACAGCTGTGTGTATAGAAGGAGTACATTTCCAGAAACAGCGCGTTTCAGTAATACATTGAGTCATTTCCCAGGCATCATACATGTAAGTGCAGTGTTTCTAATTTGCATTTAATATTCTCTAATACCACGAACAGGTTATGTAGCAAGAACGATTTTTCTCTTTTCCAATTAACCGTAAATGTGTGTGTGTGTTTTTTTAAAGATATTTTATTACCATCTCTGTGGTATTCTACTGTATATTTGAATTCCTTAATACCTAATTGAGCTCTGAAGTGGGCGACGCAATTTCACTTTGACTCAAAAGGAGTTGCTTTTAGGAGCCCAGCGGCTCCGCGGCTTGTGTGTGGAAATTTTGTGACGCTGATCCGAGTTCAGGCTCGGAAAGAGTCATAAATTAGATCCATACAATTTCCATGTGTAAATCTTTTTTTTTTTTTTTTTTTTTACTAGCTGCATCTGTTTCTGACCATGTTTTCCTCCATGCAGCATCGGGCCTTTTTTTTGGGGGGGGGGGGGGGGGGGGTTGTTTTGGGATAATATTTCAATCCAAAAGCATACATTTCAGCAGACTGGTTGTGCAAAAGCAAAGATGAATAATGTACCGAAAATAACAGTGTTTTAACGCCACAGGTTTTCGGGGGGGGGTCGAGACGCATAAAGCGATTACATTGGCAGTAAAGTTGTCTCCTCCGAACGGACAGCTTCCCCAAACCTCAGTCCATAAACCTGTCTGGAAATGATGTGCATGGCCGAGACACGCAGTCCAACTACTCGGGTCGGGCTCGGCAAATGGAAACCGTTTCTGCATGACTTTATTCTCCACGGTGATGTTTTGAGAGAACGAACGAAACGCACTTGGTCTAGGTTTGGTTTTTTTTTTTTTTTTTTACATTTCCATGCAACAGCAAATCCGACGCAGAAGGTTGGGCCTTTTTCCCAATTTGTTTTTGCCTCTGCGACATGCCCGCTTTCCCATGGCATGCCCCTGAGAACATATTCGATGTGCATATTAAACTCCACGTCATATTCCAAAGGATAATAAACACGTCGTGTTTGTGCTCCTTTTTTAAACTTAATGCCCCAACTCGGCATGCCGGATTCCCCAAAGGCTCCGTCAGTGTAGCCTCAGTGCTGCAATTTGGATAAATGGCGAAGATGAAAGCGGAATTACGTTTTTTTTTACATGCCTTCTAGACTGCTTGCACATTTTTCTTAAGGCACAAATGTCTGGGTGTGTAATTACACACTAAATGCTGTTTTTCCTATTTATTTATTTTTTTGCTTCGGAAGTATGTGTCAGCAGCAGTCAGCGGTCAGAAGTCCCCAAAAATGTTTAGTGCCGTATTTATGAACACTTTCGAGCCGCTCAAATGAACTTTGGACTCCACTATATTTCGTTTGAAGCTGTACTCACTTTGTAGACATCTTCCTAGCTTTCAGAGCACATGATCTTTTTAGGGAATATGATACATTGCTCGTGGTTGCTTAAACTACCGAACAGAATATTAAATTAGAATAAAAACCATCTCCACCCAAAACCAACTCCAAAAAACAATATTCTGCGTACACACTAATGAATCAATTCTAATAACAATCACCTGGAGCCCAGGGGTTGTTTTTTTTCTGAATTAAAAGTACTTTTGTATTGTTTTATGTGTAGATTGACTGATTTAAGTGACATTTTAATTTCATTTTGGAGACTTTTTTTTATCTCCCTCTACTCAAGGAAGGAATATGAAATATATGGTAAGAATGTTTTCCCTTGTAACTGTATCGTTTTATAATGCAGCAATACAACTTTTACTTAAGTAAAGGGCACAAGTACTTCTTCTACTGCTGGGTAAAACTATTTAAACAAAAAGGGCTGACCAGAGCTGTCTGAGAAATATATGACGCTATTATGCGGCAAATACATTTATTTTGAATTCTGACCTCTCACGTTAATCATGTCTAAACCATCGGATATAGCTTGTGACCTCTGTGGGGTCCCGACCCAGAGGTACTAGGTACTATAGCACTCTACTATTTACAGTTATGAAAGCTACAATAATAAATAGTTTTTGTGAAACTTTCAGCATTTTAATTTGACATGAAATGAAAAGTGGTCACAGGAGGAGGGCGACGTGAGAAGCCATTTTGACCTCTGTGAGGGAATGGCGGGTGTCCCCCCCCCCCCACCCCCACAGTTGGTTTTGAGAGGGTCGAGCATCTCCCCCGGTGACACAGAGAAAAGACACGGGGCGTGATTTGTTAAATGCGGGACACCCCCCCTCGCATTGTTTCGACAACATGGGGGGACATCTGGCACTGGCAACGCAATGTTGAGGTCTCCATCCTCTTTCTCCAGCAGTGAGCTGTGCAGCATTGAAGCACTGCCCGCACATTCTCATGGTAATGCCCCCAAAGGCAGGAGCAGATGTGAAACATTTGGTTCTGTTCTTGTTCACTTGTTAAGAAATAATGTCCCCCCCCCCACTCCCCCCGTTATCAATTATTTCACTTTTTTTGTTCTTCTGCGTGTCATAAAAAAACAAGAGTTGCCGGTTGAGGGCATCTTCTTTGGTGGCCTGGACTTCAGCTGCATTTGGAGAAAGGGTCCACCGAGTGTTTGAGAAGTTTTAGTAACCTGGCTGTTACACATGTGAAGTATGTATTTTCGAATTGTATTGTGATTGGTTTTAGTGTTTTTACATCCTTGTACTTTATAGTTTGTGTAAATGTGTCAATTTAGAAAGGACTATTTAGGGGATTAAACAAATAAATATACGATGGTGAAATGTGTAAATTGTTCTGCAAACGTGTTTTTATGGTGTCTTTTTGTTAACTAATGTCATTTTACCCCCCACTTTACAACTTTAGTGAATGCGTGAAAAGTCCTTCTAATTTGCCTCGCAGCGTCCGGCGCATCCGTGTCCCCGCCCACCTGGAACATCATTGGCTCCTGTCCGCTCATCGCCTTATCTCATTGGCCAGGAAAAAAAAAAGATGCCTCTCGAGCATCCATGACACGCGAGACAAGTTCAGAACTCTCCAACGTGCGGGCGGACGCGCGGCGGCACCCTGCACCGCGCGAGCAGAGAGTGGGGGGGGCGACGGGGGGGGGGTCACACCTGGCGGCGGACATCAGACGCACCTGTGGGCTGATATTCGGTCTCCGGTCAGTTTGGGCGTTGTTTTTTGGCTCACCTCACCTGTGAGTGGCAGGTTTATTTGGTGTTTTTCGGAGGAGAGTGAGGTTGCGTCCGCAGCGCACCGTGGATGAAAACTCACTCCCCGGTCCCCCCCCATGGCGAAACGGCTCAATAACGTGCGCCTAGCATGGCTGTGGCTCCTGCACCGACCGCCCAGGGACCGGTATGGCTTTTAGCCGCGTCGGTAAACTGGACCCCCCGTCCCGAGGCGTCTCCCGGAAAGCGGCGGTCATGCTGTGCTCCCTGCTCACCTCTTACGTCCTCCTGCAATGCCTCGCGGGCGGCTGCGGCACCTCGCCGGTCGGGGCGACCTCCGGCCGGGCGTCGGCGGGGCTCTCGGAGCGGCCGCAGGCGACGAGGACCAAGCGGCTCGCGTACGAGTGGACCGCCGGGTCCGCGGCGCCCGGAGAGTCCCCCTTCACCCCGCCCAGGAGAGGGTCGCGCAGGTTCCCAGGTAAACTCAGTCCGCTCGGGGAGGGCAGCAAGAAGCTGCCGCAGGCGCTCATCATCGGGGTGAAGAAAGGCGGCACCCGGGCTCTGCTGGAGTTCCTGCGGGTCCACCCGGACATCAGGGCCGTGGGAGCGGAGCCGCACTTCTTCGACCGCAACTACGAGAACGGACTGGAGTGGTACAGGTGAATATTTTAAATAATGAATCACGGCAGCTGAGGATGAAAACAACGTTTAACGGTGATGCATTAATATACTGTGGATACACGTTTTTCTTTTTGTCATCTTGCCTGAACATTTGTTGGTTTTGTTACTCATTAAATTGGCATAATGACAAGAGAGTGTGTTTATGCCACTCTTTTCAAAAATGTTTTTGGCTTTCCCACTTTATCATGGATAAAGTTACGTCTAGGCAAATCTTTATTAAACATCAGCATCAACTTTCTTTAGATGTGGTCGCTGCTGGATGATGAAGCCTGCTGATGAATGTGCTGCATTCATTCTGCTTTCTTTGGATCACATCGGGCTGCTCACTTTGTTTAAGTGGAATTAGGGCTTGAACACAAATCAAGACAGATCTTACAGATTTAAAAAGTTGTAATAATTTGCTTGCTTGTGAACTTCAAAGTTTCTGCTCATTTTTCAACACAAATGTAAGATTTATATGTTATTAACCTTATTAAATGTGATGTATGTGATGTGTGTGTTCAGTAAAAAGACAGCATCACTTTACATAAACTTTTCAGAAGATCTTCTAAAATGTTCAGAATTTTCTTTAACATCTTATCTTTGATAGTTATTATTATTATTATTATAATTATGTGTTTTTAGTGTTTATGAGTGTTTCAATGTAAGGCAAACTCAACTTCTAAAAAGTCAGAATGAGAATGTTTGTATATAAAAACATTATTATTCCAACTTATATATACAAATGTAAATATATATAATATAAGTAGATTTAATTAGTGCATGCAACTTTTTATACATGTCGTGGTTTTCAAACTTTGAAGGTCAAAAGCAAAACTGCGCCGCGTTGTTGATCGACGGAGACCGTTTCAAACTTTACAAACGTAGAGAAACACACCGTCGCTCTCCTTCAACGTCGAGACGCGTGATTGATTTCATCTGCCACGGCGTGTGTGTGTGTGTGTGTGTGTGAGTGAGCGCTGTGTGTTCACGTTTCCACAAAGGGGGGGGGGGGGCCGTGGGGAATAATGGCCCTTCCTCTCAGTGGTTCCCTGTCTAATGGGGCATCGCCCCGACATCGCAGCTCTGTTATTAAGAGGGATTAGGGCCATGATGAAAGGTTACCTGAGTGTCTCAGGGAGGTATAATTCACCTTTTGATTGAGTTAACACCAAACAGAGCACCCTCTAAAAGCCTGGAGACAAAACTTTTACTCTCCCTCACTGACATCTCCCCCGCCCCCCCTCCTCGCTCTGGCTCTCTCCCATCTCCCACTCACACACCTCCCTCTTTGTGCCTCCCTCTGAGTGAACATTCTCTTTTCGCCATCACTCTTTCACACCCTTCTGTTTACCTATTCATCCATTGTGGGGTTTTTATATCCATGAGGGTCCCATCCGTTGCGAGGAGTTGCCAAGATTCTCTGGAATTCGGGCCGAGCCTCCAAGGGAAAGACCATAGTGCCGGTTCCCCTTAACACCGTCCCATTTCAAACAGAGGGAGCCTTCTCGAGTGGAAAAAAGAAGAATGAATAACTGTTACGGCGGCGTTGCCCCCCCCTTCCACAGCGTCGCAGGGTCCTCCGTCTGATGGCGTCGGAGCGGAAGCTTTCGATTGAGTCGCCCCCCCGAAGGTCGCGTCGAGGGAAACTGGGCCGTCGCAAAAAAAACAGAGAAGAGGGAAAAACAATAAACGTGGTTTTGTTTTGCTGTGACTAATCGCCGCGTCCCATTTGCTTTAATTATGCGACGCCTTTCGTCAGCGGCAGTGAACAGTTAAAAACGCAGCGGCTTCCCGTCTCAGGGAGGCTCTTTGTTCGTCGTCGGGGTCCGATGTGTGTCCTGAATCGCCCGTCTCCACGTCCCTATGGGAACGTGCGCTCCACTAGTAACACCTCTGAGCACTTCATCCCACGTGGCAACATCTCCGGCCTCCTCTTCTTCTTCTTCTTTTTTTTAATTTTTTTATTTTCTTCTCACAGATGTCTCTAAATTATCCTCGTCTGGCTCGGTACGGGACTTTTCCATCAAGCCGCCACGAAAAAAAAAAAAAAAAAAACTGAAGTCTCACACCCTAAAAAGTACGATGCGAAAGGAAGTCTGTGATTTATTGTGAAGGATAGAGTTTCCCGTTTTGATGGTACGGTTGTCAGAGCATGACGCATTGGTAGCTTTAAACTTTTTAACTCCGCTTTAAAGTCACCCAGGACCCTAAATACTTTCAACATCTGCATTTATTCAAATCTCGGTAACAACTTTTATGTATTTTCACTGTACTAGAAACCCCCGATTTTAGCTCCCCGAACGAACCGGCCGGAGACTTTCAGGGAATTCGGGCCTTTTGTCAAACAAGAAACCGACACCTGCCCCCCCCCCCCCCCCCCCTCCACACCGGCCCGTCACTCAGTGTTACGTTTCATCCGCACATTTCTCAGCGGTGTATACGTATAATCACAGACAACCTGTCAGGCTTTTGTTGTGGAAACGGACACTCGGAGCGAACAAGGAGGTCAAGCACAAACACTGTGAACCCAAGCACAGGGCCGCGTTGTGTGTTTTTTCGGCGCTACTTGGGTTACCGTGCGCTCCGGCTTTCACCTGTCCAGGCCCCCCCCCGGGCCGCACTTTGGGTTTGATGTCTGCAAGCCGGTGGGATTAGCCTTCGCCAGATCCCTTAATGGGTTAATTACCCTTCATAAAAACATGCGTGACCCGTTAAACGCGAGGGCAAAGCGACTCTCCGCCACACACACACACATTTATTCACGGGCCGGCCTTCGCGTCGGAATACGCATCCAACACAACAGGGGCGGATCGCGTGGTTCGGCTTTAGAAAAATGAATGAAAATCCAGGAATTAAAAAAGAAGTATGGCGGCCTCGGTTTCAGGAAATAGTTTGGTTCGAGTTGATCAGAGTTCGCGTGTCCATTTCAGCTCCCACTAAAATGTCACAGCCACGATAAAGCAAACAAAAGTGGTATTTTCAGCGAAAAAGAAACATGAAATAGGGCTTTCCCTCTTCATAAAACTGGCTTTATTTGAAAGGACGTTCTGTAATGGTAATAAAAAGTGACTCTGGATCATAAAAGCAGTGACCCGGCGGGGATTTTGTTAGAAAGCTGGCGATCTGCTCGGTGCCACACGTCGGCCTGTGGGGCAGGACGAAATCCTTTTTCTTCTTTTCTGTTACACAAATCCAGATGTAAATCCGTTGGAGTAACATTACGTACCACATCTTGGTTTAAATTCCATAAATGCCATTTTCTTTTTCTCCCTTGTTTTGCATCTCCCCCCGTTTCATTAGGCCACCCGACCGGGTAAGAAAACAAAAGCCCCCACCAAAAAAGTAAAGAGTGCTGACAGGGAAAAAGCTGCTGGATTCCCATCCTTTTGATTCTCATACGCTGGCTGTGTTTTGAGTGTGTGTGTGTGTGTGTCTGGTAACTGGCTGGCACGGTTTAAACCCTGGCCTTGGTTCGGCGGACCGATGGAAAAGCAGGACACAGCTCCAAAAAATTGGGAGAGGCTCGAAGTTCACGGTGAAAAGTGACAGTGAAAAGTGTTTTTTGGATGCGTACCTCTAAGCCCTCGGGCCTGTGCTCATACTGCATCAAAATTGTCGCGTTGTTTTACCGCCGCGGGGTTTAACTGCGAGTGTGTGTGTGTGTGTCATGTGACGCCGGTGTGCTCCGGCCCGGAGTAAGGCGGCGGTTTCAAATGCAAGCGATGGAGCTCATAATGGTTTCCACCACCCTGTACACCAACTCGATGAATATCTCGCTGGCCTGTCTGGATTTATAAAAACATATCGGCCAAAAATAGGAATTGTTTCTTTTGTTGACGGTGTGCAAACCCTGAAATATGTGTTTCCAATGATTCATTGCAGGGAGCCATTTGTTTTAGTCTCCAAGACACAGTTAAGGTTTTTAAAATACACTTCACCCGTTTCCCCTAATTGTTCCCCCCCTCCCGATTGGTTCCGCCTGAAAGTACCGAGCAGCGGGGCGACGTATACCTAATGGTGCTGAGAGATGGCTTTGCAAAGTCATTTTTTAAAAAGTATTTAGACCTGCTTCGTTGTGAATCAGGATGCTGTCCTCGCCCCTAAATGGTGCAATGAGCTCCGCATTGTACAGCTTCCGAGGCAAACCAAAAGCACACCTCACCCGGCTATACGCGGACCAGGTAGCACTTTACCAGCACTTATGATGGTACTCATAGCTCTTTGTAGTGTAGCTTTCTTGAAGAAATTGTACTTTCTTGGTTTTTATTGTTTCGCCTCTTGGTTGAATGCGCTTATTGTCAAGTCACTTTGGATAAAAGCATCAGCTAAATGATGAGTGGAAATATAAATGTAATGTTATTTCAGAAGGGAGAGGTTTTATACACTACCCAGTAGAGAAAAACCTCCAAAATATACCGTCGGGCTGGCTATACTCATTAGACCTGTCACTTGGCTAAAAGAAAGCCAATGCTTCACAGAAGAAGGATGGAGTTTAAAGGTCAAACCAAAAATGCCAAAACTAAACCTTGTGGCGTATAGAAAAAGATCAGTTTAACTACACGTGCCGATGGCAGGTGGAGTAGAGAGGACTGGCAGCGGTGGGTGGAGAGGTCACGGTCGGAGGTCGTGGAGAGCGCGCACACACACAGCGGACGTAATGTGATCGCCGGAGACCTCCTGAGCGTGAGCCGCCTTTGGATTGTGGAAGTGATTATCGGGGAGTATAATTGTAAAACCGGGACGCTCACCTCCCGCCGAAGGCACGCAACCCGCCGTGCCAACTCCTTGACCTCCGCCGCCCCCACCCGTCGACATCTTTGCGTGCCCTTAGCAGCTGACCCCAGGAGCCCCCCCCCCCCCCCCCCATGTGCAGGGGAGGCAGAGGGGACTGTCCAAAGTAGGGCCTGTCAGCAGCTGCCCTCTGGCATCCTGGGAATCTGCCCCCCTCCCCTAACCCCCCCCCCCCCGTCCCAATGGGTGAGTGAGGACAGGCAGCAGGTGCAGGGTTGCTCTGCAGACACCACCTGGATGCCCAACAGGCGCTCGCACCTGACGCTCTCACCTGACGCAGCTGAAATAGCTGGTGGACCAGAGTCGGCTCACTGTCATGCACGCATTCGCCGCCTCGGGCAACAGGAATGACGCCTGCACTTGAAGGGCCACGTGCTGAAAGGGGAGTGTGATTGATTCTCATTGATCACAGAGGGGTGGGGGGGGCGGGGTGGGGGTCACCCAAAGGGTTGCCACAGAATGTGCCACCCTCAGAGGTCACCGTGCGAGCAGATGGGACTGTAACATTCAGGTCGGGTTGCGTTGTTTCTTCGGATTCCGTTGTTTATTCACTTTTGGGTTTCTGTGCACACTACTCAGTAACCTGTCTGACCCCGTCGGGTCTCAGCAGCTGTTGGTCTCTTTTATGAGGCATTAGCCCATACGTTTTATTCCGAGAATCATATTTCAAAAGGGGTATTTGAGGTCCCCTTTTTTTTATTGTCCCGTGGCGGAAATACATCGACGTAATCATTTCTATCGCCTTGTCTCTGCAGTTGAGATGGTTGACCTTTTTCAAGACATTTGCTGCAGGATTGCGGCTCGCCGTTTTCTGTTGCTGTACCTGAAGCCCTTTAATAGCTTAGTGTTTTTTTTTCAAGCAATGCCTTTGAATGTCAGTGATGTTTATTTTCCCCTGAACTCCGGTGGAAACCTGCCAGGTTATGTTTTCCAACATCACAGCACCGCTGCCCTTCAGGCACTTCGCAAGGATCGTGTTTGCAATTTCTCTACATTACCGTATTCATGTTCCCGCGTGATCTGGGATCTTTCTTCTTCTTGGCAGTCCGAGGTGGATGTGAAGTGTCACCCCTCCACAAACAAAGAGAGACTGTAACCCTATCGTTTGGCACTGGAGAGTCAAGGGGCCTTTGGACCAGACGTGCCTCAGCTCCCTCTCCGTCCAAACAAGCCGCAAAACAACCACCGGAATTCATGCACATCAAGACTTTCAGAGAATTTGCCACAGTGCTTCGGGACTTCACAAACGTGCAGCCAAACCCACATTGTTTGGGTACCGAAGAGGCTCGGTTAATGATGCGTGGACGGAGCGCATGTACGCGTTACAGCCAACCGCGGTGCGGACTGGCAGGCCAAGCCAACGCCCCGGCGTGATGGATCTCTCTTTCCCATCTCGCAGGCAACAGCTTTATCGCAGCACAGGGAGCCCTCCATATTTTCCACGAGAGAGAAGAAGGCAGAGGCCGACAGAAGGAGAGGGAGAACAGGAGAGATGGAGAGCCTGGGAACCGATAAAAAGGAGGAAACCCTCTCCTCTTGGGTCCTCCATTTTCCATTCCAACTGTAATGTTTTCTTGAAAAAAAAAATCTTTTCTTTCTGGCACACATCTCCGTCCTGTCCTTCAATTCTGTGCAGAAATTGGAAGGAAAAGAAAACAGTTCAAGTGTTTACCACTCAAGGAAGTTGGAGGTCCATCTTTTCAGGCATTTACGCCGGTTCGCTCTGCAGGAAAAGTCTCTCACTCTCTTCAAGGCTCATTTTTCTGGACAAACGCCGGATTGTTTCCCACTCTGCCGCTGTGCTTAAAGGCACGGGACTCTGACAAACACACACACACACACACACACACTGCCATGTGTGCTATCCACAGCTGCCTGTGTGGCGATAGGATGGCAGCGAGCATCCCTTTTTGTCTTGTTCCATCGGGGCCATAGCACTTGCCAGTGGCCTTGGCAGGGTCTGCCACCAGAGGCGTGGGCCGGACGCCACGCCAGACGGCACCTCGGGCTCAACCTCTGTTTGACTGCTCAACCTCGGTCTCCAATGCAAAACACCAAGTGAGACTGCAGCTGAGCTTGAGGCGCCAGCGTGCCCGCGTGCGCATGTGCATGTACGGCTCTTGGGAGTCCATCTGAAACGAGGGGATTGGCGCGTCTTTGGCGCCGCCGACAAAGGGGCCAACACATTATTCCCTTCAGATGTTAGTTTTCCAGCTTTCAGCACTTGCACATCCAGCGTATTCTGCGTATTCCTACGAGGTGACGAACAAAGAGTTGCATGGTAGCGAAGGGAGTGCGGGGTAACGTGCTGGCGATCGGGCCGTTTGGCAGCGCTACAGACCACGACGTGAAATCCCGCACAATCATTAAAAAAAAAGAAGCTAATAATGGAGGTGGTGAAGGGAGAGAGAATGACAGAGTGGCATTTAATCTGCCTGGAAGGCTGCTTTTATTCAAACAGAAGCACCACGGATCCATTGCATGCAGATTTCAAAAGCTACCTGGTTCCTCAAGTACGGATCCAGCTGTTCAAACAAAATGCTGCACATACAGCCTATTGTACTTTACACTTAAAAGGTTGCGTCGCACAAAAGAGCCATTCAGAGCACTCCATAGCAGGATTTCTCTTCACAAATTATCGCCAAAAATGTATCACAAATCCTTTATGAACCCATGCGGGCTGCAGGTCTATTCCTCATGAGTTAAACAAGGTTTGTTAGGATCGCAGCTGCTCCATTTTTTTCATCTTTTCCATTTCCTTTAACAGTTAGCAGAAAAAATGGCTGACGCCTTTAACTAACTACCTCTGAATGTCAAGTTGCTTGATTAAAGAGAGGGAATGTGTTAGAAAATGAGTTTGCCAACCCCGGAACAGATTATTGATAGATGGGGTGCAACAGCACGGCCGGCGTCTTTTTACATAAAGATGGAAGAGGGTGATAAGGAGTCCATGCGGCGCGCTGTCGGTGATTGATACGCCCACACAGGAGTGCAGGGGAGCGACCCAGTAATTCAATTAATCGCAACCTGAGCGCCAGTAATTGCTACAGTAACTGTGTCAGACTGTACATGAGACAGGCGGGAGATGGCTGTCAGAGGAACATGTCCGGCTAATAGAAGCAGGAAGCAACATCCTCGGTGCTCTGGAGTTGCACAAAAGGCCTTTTTGCGCTCATTTTATTTTCATCCTTTCTGCTAAAGATGAGGATTTGCATGTTAATGAGAAGAGCGGGGAACAGATTTCCTCACTTATGGACCAGTAACAGAGAAGTGAGAGATGAATCACAGAGTGGAAATTACGGATGCGATATCCGGGAGGAAAGCTTTTTGCTGCCCCTAATAAGAGGACACAATACAGCAATAAAGTCTGTCATCAGCCGTGAAGAAAATGTCAAGTCGTACAAATATTCCCTTGCCAAGAATAAGATGAGAAGATACATCCCACTCTCTATATCTTCATTCTACATGTGAAGATACAGCTGGCAGCTTAGCTTCCGAAACAGCTTTATTGCCAAATAGGTTGGTAAAATCAAGGAATTTGGCTTTTGGTGCTTCCCTGGAGATATTACACTGGAGAATATGGAAACATAAATACATCTGGTTTTTAAGTGAGAGCTAACGTGTTATTGCTACTTGATGTTTTTTCATATTTTATTTCATAAAATATATATTTTAGACAATGTGCTCTCAACTCTCCATCATTTGACGGCTAGATCAAAGATTCGTGTTTTGTCCTCTGATGCTCGTAACCGAGCCTGGAAACCCATTTCCAAATACTCAAATCAAACAAACGCAACCCCAAGAACGACGTGTAAATCGCGTTCATGATCCAAAAAAAAAAACTCCTGTGAGCCGTTCCTTTCTCCACACCTGTGATGTTTAAAAACCCGACCCCGTCGGATTGATGCTATTTATTTCTGGCGTTATTGCAGCCGTCTTTGTTTGCGCAGCTGGGCGGGTTCTGGGTCAGTTTGGGCCGAGGGTGGAACAACAGTGAGGAGCCTGTGGGACTCGACACAAAGCCAGAGTCATTTTAACCGTCAAACATGTGGTGGGGCTGGGGCCCATTATGTCATTATGTTGTCAGGGCGATTGTTCATTCTGACATTTACGTCTCACACGTCCTCCCCCTGCAGGCCGTATCATCGATGGGGAGGACACCAGCGCCTCTACACATCGGGGGGGCCTCCTCCCCATCCGATGATGCAACCCGCACCAGCACGGGGCAGATGTGCAACGCACAGCAGTCAAACTCCTCTCTCCGGCGGGACGCTAAGCGCCGTCTTTATCCAGCGCAGCTCCCCCCTCGAACAAATAAATTATTAATCCAGCCAATTAGCCGGGCTGCATTATTCACCAGGAAGCCGTGATCACATCCATTAACGGCATTGCCTCGCCTCATATTGGCTCTCCCATGCGGCTCCCATACAGTCTCCCTCCCCCCCCCCCTTACGTTCTACAAGTTCTGGCCGCCGCATCGTGTTTCCTGCACATTCATGTCGAGCTTTGTTATTTCCTTTCCCCCTTTTTTAGCTGCTGCACATACCAACTATGCCTGACACAGTAATTGTGGTAATAAAGGTTGTGCTACTTCTCCCATTCGACAACCTTCTTTCCACAATAAAATTTGACCAAAAAGACTAAAGCTAAGTGAAACCTAAGTGCCCATGAACCTCTGTCCTTGCTTGAGACAAATACCTTTTAAATTATCTCATGAATTTCTCATGTTTCTCCATTCAAAAGAGACTAGAAGTAAACTAAAGAAGTAAAGAAAGTTGGCCCGAGAAAGAAAACGGCTGCAGTCAGTTAACGTAGGACGGACTGGAAGTAAAACAAACTGAGGCGCGACCTACGGCGGAGAACTGTGCAGATGAACCCTTCCACGTGTCATACAGAAGGAGGCGCAGTGGCAAACGGACCACTTGAAGCACTGCTATGCCAAGCTAGCTGCTAGGCTACCTTCATCTCAACATCCAACTTTGCCCTGTGCGGCACACAGTCTGCAGAGGACCACCGCCGTGTCCCTAAAAGGCCGAAGTTTGAACACGTCCGGGCAAAATTTGGGGAGATTGTTGGCCCCTTATTATGGATTATGGAGAGTTGAGAGCAAAGTGCACAAGAACAAGAGTCTCTAGATGTATATTTCGATAAAACACCGTCCGTTTGTGGCTCTGAAGAGGAAGTTGTGTTTTTATAAAGCTTTTGACCCCGATTGCTTGTCGGTGCGATTTATGGGCCCTCGAATCTCGGAACAAAATCACTTCCTGTTGTTTGCCCATGTGTGCACTTTTCATAAAGAGTGATTCATTTTCCTTTTCTTATCTGCTTAATTGATGTCCACCTGTCCTCCCCGACGGCCGTCATTTTATTACACAAACAATTTAGAGATGTTTGATGAACACAAATAGGAGTTCGGGGAAAAACCGGGTTCAGATATTCCTCCACTCCCCCGTACATCGACTCTCTGGCTCAGCCCGTGCACCACGGCCATTAATAACAGACAATCACACTGTCGTTTCAATCGCACTGTCATTAAACATGCGTCACCCACCTCACTGCAACCAGCCAATATGTGGCTGATGTAAAACCTTTTGCTTCCAGTCTCATTACGGGCCATTGAGACGCGACCGTTATTGATTGTGTTGTTCTGGATCCATGGCGAGCATTGATTCATCGGCCCCTCCGAGGAGAGGGGATGGGGGGGGGGGGGGGGGCAGTGTGTAATTAGGCTCATGTTGTGGAGGGGCTTCGGACCGTCCATTGCCTCAGCTTTAGTGCTCCTCATTGATGATTTTGTGCTTTGTTTGCACTCCCAATTGTTATTTGAGCGCTAATGGAGAGGCCTTAACGCACACACACACACACAGACACACACACGCATGTGTGCTCAGACTCAGTGGCTGTCGTGGGCAGGTCTGTTTCTGACGTACCGTTTATTACATCATACTATTTTCCACTCGGGCCAGCAGTGAATATTCTCTTTCACCGCCCTGTTTTTGCTCTTATGTTCCGTCTCTCTTTCTTGTATCCAACTGCCTTTTAAACGGGGTCGACCGTGGCGAGGCGTAAATCCAGCAGGATGGATCCCCCCCCCTCCTACCCGCACCCCCCCGACCCCAACCCCAACCCCGCCCCCACCACCACCACCCCTCGCCCACAAAGCTTTTACTTCATGCATTCGAGTGCCAGTGCGCTTTTCTAGCTCTCCCCGATGATCACTTGGATGAACATTACAGTGAAAAAAAAAAAAAAAAAAGTCCCCACAGAGGAGCTCTTTTGAGTCTCGAGGTGATTGTGCAGAACACGCACATGCAGACAGCACACTTTGGCAGACAAACATGCACTCGCCGTAAATGTATTTGATGTAATTTCAACGTGAATTCACTGGAGCGAGTTTAACTGTTGCTTCCCCGCCATTTTTTTTTTTTTTTTTTTCTCCAAAAGGTTTACAGTTGCTTTACAGGCGCGTAATGTAAATGCAAATGTGATTGAAAGTGGTTCCTAATGGCCCCTTCCATTCACCTGTCACCAATATGAATGGCACTAATATGCATTTCGTTTTGGTTTGCTTCTTTTCTCTGTAGAAGCGTTCTCTTGAACACACACACACACACCTTGTCTCTGTCTTTACACTCTGCTTATTTGTTTTTTAATTGCGTATTCACGCAGCCTCAATCCGTATGTAAGGCACATCCGTCATTCAAGCCTGGCGGAGTTTGACTCCATAACGGCGCACGCATCCAGCCATTATCTCTCGGCGGAGCGCTCGCTCAATGTTAATGTGTTTTCAGGACAATTAAATCAATGTGAATTATTGAAAAATAACCCCTCTCGATAACATGAATCATCAAGCCTGTGTCCCCCTCCCCTCTTGAGCACCTCATTTACCATCTCGGGGGGGGGAGGGGAGCCGCCGACATGTTCGTCAAAAACGTTTTCGCAATTTCATCGGGGTCCGAGAATAAGAAAAATCGTTACCATTTCCTGTTTAGTAACGAGCGTAAATACGCAGCAGAATCGGCGCGTTAAGGAGTGAAGGTTAAAACTGGTCATGAGTGGGGAGGGGCCTTCTCAGTGAGACCCCTAACATGGTCAGCGCCGCACAGAGCTAACAAAGACATAACATGTCTTATTTTCAGCTTATGAAAATGATCCATGTCTACCTGTAGGTGGCCCCACATGCTTTTTTTTGGGGGGGGGGGGGATGGGGCTACGCCGCCGCGGGACGGAGAGGAGGTGTTATTCCTTCGTAGGGGGGGGTTGTCTTTCTGGGGCTCTGTTGGATTTTGGGTCACAGCGCGCCCCCCCCGGGGCAACCGCTAGCTCCGCGTCGGGCACCCCGCGTCCCTTTTCATGTTTTTTTTTTAATCGACCTGCCCACCCGACGCGCCCCCACCAACCACGAGGCGCGGTTGTAAGCACACCTGCCCTGCCTCGACAGAAAAGAGAGGCCGACTTCCATTTTTTCTCCCCCCCCCCCCCCGGCTATTTATTGATCGGATAATGCGCGAAATACGAATCCCGCCATGCGAACCATCGCTCTAACCCCCCCCCCCCCCCCCCCCGACCTGATGAGCGTAAATCATTCCCCCAACTAGTTCTCCCCGAGCTCGTGTTATTTCTCCCTGGATGTTGAAGAAGAAGCCAAAAAAAAAACAAAGATATATAAACCCTACAAAATATTGAAAGCTACCATGCGTAAAGGAGAGTAATCTTCATCTGCTTCCATCGGGGTCTCTTTGGCACCACAATCTGGGGGGGGGCAGAAGAAGAAGGACTGTGCGAGCCCGTTTTGTAATGGGTTTACGTCACAAGGCGCCATAAGAGGGAGCATTCATTCGTGAGAGATGCTCTCGGGGGGTGGGGGGGGGGGGGGGCTCTCGTGTGGCAGCGGGAGGGTGCGAGCCCCGCTGGTGTGGCCCCCGCCGCGGCTTGGCACGCCGGGCGAGGAGAGACGTGCCGACGGTGCCAGGCGCTTTGTACCGTGAGCCCTGGGAGCGAAAAGGGCGGAGGGAGGGAGGGATGGAGGGAGAAAATGAAATGGGGGGAGGCAGACGAGGAGGAAGAGAGCACGGAGACGGTGTAACCACTTTTACACTCCCCGGTACCGCTGTCCGCCCGCCGCTGGCCTTCGTATCCCCAGCTCTTCTGTCCCCCCCCCGCTGCCCCTCCAACATCTCACCATCTGCCCCCCCCCCCCCCCCCCCCGCTTTCTCCAAGCAGAAACTTGAGCTCTCAAGATGTTTTCCATAGTGAACATGTGCTTTGCGATCTTAACTTTCTTACTCTCTTGAAAACGGGTTAAATATTTGGCCTTCATTGTGTCTCAGCTATAGAATTTCACACGACATGCGATGTGCAACGGCCGCTCGAGACAAAACACCCGTCGGGAACCAAACCCGCGACGCCGGCTCCTGAGAGGAACGTCCCGCGATGTGCCAAACGCCCGCCTGCTGGCTCGGATGCCTACCGGACTAATTTTGGCTTCGATGTATGTGCTCGTGTTTGAAGAGGACAATGGCTCCCTTTCACAAGTTGTTTCTATTTTAGAAGAATCCCAGGCGGTTTACAGTCAGAAGTACGCCAGCAGGGCTCTTTGAACCTGTCAGGTTCTTGCTTTTTTAGTGCGGTACGGGGGGAGGTGTGTGTGAGGGGGGGAGCGGGGGGGACTTTGAGTCCACTGCATGACTGGGAGTGCGTTTATATGCTTACCTGTGCTGGGCTTTTGTTATGGAAATAATTTGTCGTGAGATTAAAGCAGATATCCCGATTGGAGTTTTCAGATGTGACCAGAGTGATGAATAATGTAACAGTACAGTCACGGCGTCACATCCAGCTCGTCTTCAGACTTCCTTAAATCTTCTCTTTTCGACACTGTCTGGCAATATTATATATTTGTCTTATTGTCTCAAAATTCTATGAAGAGACCAAGAAGAAAATGCTCTCCTCTCAAAAAAGATTCCCTCTGCACAGGAAACAACTTATTTAGGTCAAGAGAAAAGTTGTAGTTGGGTTAAAAATAACTAATGTTACAGTACATTTTCACATCTTTGAAAGAACCCGTTTGCGGCTTGTAGATCCCACCACAGCATGGGGGGGGGGGGGGGGGGGAGGGTCAGGGAGGATTCAGTGAGGAACTAGCATGTTGGACAAAGGGAAATATTTACAGCCTATTTACAGCCCCCCCCCCCCCACCGCCACGCCCCTCCCTCTTTTAGGTAACCCTGTTACTGACATTTTTTACAGGAGCTCCCCACCGGACGCTATTTGGTAAAAACACGAGCCGTAGCGACTCCTGCAGCCATAATGCAAAACAGATGCAGTGTAAAAACCATCTGAGGTTTAAATAAGCTGTAATTTATGGTTGCCCCCTGCCCCCCCCATCCTAACCCCACCCTTCTGTCTCAGGGTGTTTGGAGCAGGATAGGTTAATGAAGCAATGTATGATAAGGACACGCACGTCACTGGTCATACAGACGAGCTGCTGCATGCGTAATGCCTCGTTCGAAACCGATGCAACGCGCGGGCCGTTGTTTTTTTAAAGACGTCGCCGAGAGTTTAATGAGCGCTTTTTGAGCTTTGGAATCTGCTCACGTTACGATGATGAAACCTCCACCTCCCGCCTTAACGAGAACGTTTAATAAGCCGCCTACCGGGATACGTGTGAGATCACAGAAATGAGCCGATTAATTTAAAAAAAAAAAAGCCGGAGTGTCCTTGTGGAAAGATCCCCTCCTAAAAAACATCCATGAAGAGCAACAGGAGGCGGAACATCCCCCCCCGTCCTCGTCCACCGCTAACAGAGGACGGGGACAGGATTGTCTTTTTCGCCAGCCCATCACTTCGTGTATCGCTCGAAGGGACGGGAAGCCGGGCTTTGCTCGTCGGACTTTAGCCGCCACATTTTTCAAATCACACGCTTTTCACGTCTTTATCTTTTCCTTTCCCCCCCCCCCCACCCAAGCTCTCGTGTTTGAGCCGCTGCCCCTCTTAGCGGCAGCGGCTGCGGCACACATGATGCAGGCGGCATCTGCGCCAGGAGAAAAGGGGGCCCGTCACCGCTATCTGTCCAGCGACACCCAGCGTGGCAAATTCGGCACCCTGAAATGTTTTATATTGAATGTTTCAGCAGCTTGAAAATCACCACGGTAATGGTGTCAAAGACAAAAGCCCTAGCCCTTTTGTCATGGGTAATTATCGCAGCGCAGTCCCCCTCAAAGCCTTCCATTTGGCTCTGAAACAATTTCACATTTAATTTCGCTCGCACGCATTTGACGCAGTGCTTTGGAAAATGAAAAAGAAACGGCATTCGAGTCAGACTCAAACGTGGAATTTAAATACCCATTGAAATGGTTTCCGTTTGAGGGAAGTGGCTCTTTTATTTCCCTCCTCGGATTATTTCAACGCTCTAAACTGTAGGGGAAGGATAAGCGGGGGGGGGGGCTATAGAAAGACCACTTGGAATTGTTCCTGATGAAGCCACCTTCGGCATGTAAGTGAACATTCGGGGATCACAATACCTTGAAAATGAGCTTCAGTATTAAACCCAAGTTAAGGTGTCTCATCTCCCGCAAGCTTTTCGAGACCCTGAGAACTGACTCGGCAGAAAGAGGAAATCGCGTGGAGCCGTCTCCACAGTCTCCGCCTCAAACTCGGTGTAACTCTGAACAAGTGGGTCAGAGAAACATGAAAAGTAATGCGCGCACAGACACACACACACACACACACACACAGTGACATTAGGACACATTTAGCGGTTCTAGTAGTGAATGAGTCTCAGTTGAGTTTTGACTCGAACTGAGAGAAGATAAACGTCCCGGGGGAATAGTACCAGTATAGACTTCAGGGAATAAAGGGTTTTGAATGATTCTTCCACACTCATTAGTACATGTGTGAGGAAGCAATTGGGCTTAACTTAAACATTGACTTCCTAACAAATTGTTTAAAATCATTTAAGAAATATACTGAACTTTTATTTCAGTTACTACTTTTTTCGTCCTATTGGACTTCGTTATCTTGTCCATGGTTGCGTTCAGTGCTACTTCCACACATTACTGTAAATGCTACAGTTTGGGGGGAGGCACTTGGGGGGGGGGTGCACACACATAGCAATCTTCTCCTCTCTGCCCCTCATCACCTCTCACCTGTCTCCCCCACTTCCCAACTCCACACCTCACCCCCCGCGTCCGGTGCTGTGCCAGTTGATGTGTCGAAGGCCTCGGAACGGCAATGATGGTCCCTGCAGCCCCCCCTCCCCTCCCCCGAGCCCCCCCCCTCACAGTTAGAGAGGGTGAATAATTCACAAGCACGTTGCGATCAAGATAAAGAGTTATTTTTCCTGTCCCTTACGCAATAATCTTTGGACTTCCACCAAGCATCAAGAAGGAAAAATGTACAAGAACAACTGCATGAATGTTTTACTAAATCACATGGTCTTTGTAGTCTTCATAAAAATGAATGAAACCAGTTTCGTTCAGAAAAAAAAATCACGAATAAGGTCTGTGTGGCGGTGGGGTGTGATTAGCTCAGCTGCAGAGGGGGGGGGCGGAACTCGGGGGAGGGGTTCAGGGAGCGGTGCCGGCCCGCCAACGAGCACAGCTGAGGAGCATCAGCCTGATTGTCTCTCCTGTGCTTTAAATCCAGTGAGCAGGACTGGAGGTGGTGTTGATGAGGACACGCACGCCACTGGTCATGCAGACGAGCTGCCGCATGCGGAATGCCTCGTTCGAACCGATGCGACACGCGGGCCGTTGTTTTTTTTTTTTTTTTTTAAAGACGTCGCCGAGAGAGTTTAATGAGCGCTTTTTGAGCTCCGGAATCTGCTCACGTTACGATGGTGAAACCAGAAGTTCAGTGAGCAGGACTGGAGGTGGTGTTCTGATCCCGGCGCTCAGGGGCGAGGCCCGAGGAGCGAGTGACCACCTGAAGCACCAGAACAATAAAAACTTGCTTTCATTAGTTAAAGGCCAACAAGATGAGAATAAGGATGTTTTTACCAAAGTGGTTTTATTAATGACGCTGAGGTTTAACTTTAAACAAGGTCTCCATTTCCAGTGTAACTTCCTGTTCTCCTCTCGGACGGAACCACCACAAGCTCCTGAAACCCGTTCACATCCTTTTTTTTTTCTTTGTCTAATTTTAAAACCCAATCCTTTTATCTGACAACGAATTTCCTGTTATTTAAAGCTGACATATTTCAAAGTTTTGTGTCGTGTGGGGCTTTTTTCCTTCACTACTTATTGTAGACCCTATATCCTCCCTTGTTGCCCTCCAAGAATAGATGACTCTTATCTAGTAATTGCCTGTCTCTCAGAATTGCTTCCTACCCCCGACAGTTCGCATGCACCACTCTGATTTCACTCTTTATTTCCATGAGCCCACCTTTCTACTCAGAATTTCTACTTCGGCCTCAAAGTGCAAATTGCTTGAGAATTGGATTTTTCTTCCTTAATTCATGAAGTCAACCTTTTGTGGGGTTTTTTTTTTTTTTAGGTAAAATGTTAAAGCAGGACTCTAGCTGTTTCTTTTAGACAATGTTTCCTGTTCAAACAGAAAGCTCAATGGCGATTTCTCATACAGAAGCGGTGCGATTCAGACGGGGAGGGTGGGGGGGGGGGGGGATTTAGAGCTGTTAAGATCGAAGATGTGCAGGTGACACAGATAAATAAGATCTGATCCTGGAGGACTCTGGCTCCCGGAAGCTGACGCAGGCCCCATTGCACTGGACACCCGTTAAGAAGGTGATTCAGAGGTGGAATAAGCATTACGTATTATCATCTTTCAGTAGTGTTTTCCGGGGGGGGGGGGGGAGGAAACCCCCGAGAAATCGCCCGTGATCCCACTGTAGCAGCAGCAAAAAGGCTCACAGAGGTGGGCCTTCACCTCACAGCGCAGCAACCATTACTCTAAATCAACATTCCCCCTCCCCCTCTCCCCCCCACCCCCCCCCCGCTTTCCTCCTCCTGGTCCCTCTTTGACCCCCGCCAGCAGTCACCGACCTGTAAAATATCGTTTGAGAGCGGCACCGGCCCCCGAGAGCGGCAGGAGTATTGAGCCAATTACAAGATTATTATCTGTTGGGGGCAGCAGGGGAACACGGTGGGAGTGAAGCTGTGCCTACCAGACGGAGGGGAGAAATGAATCAAAGGCTCACGGGAATCAAAGGCTCACGGGGGGGCGGGCAGCCCTCATGCCATCGGCTCGGATCCGAGCGGACCTCTCGGACCGCCGCTCTGTACACCTCCCTAAATTCACTTTTTGTGCCGTCGCGCTGCGAGCCGACCCGGCTCGCAGTAAATAAGACCTTACGGCGCGTTCAGGGCTCTTTTTAGATTTCTTTTTTATTGGTTTTCATTTATGTAGCCGGCAGACGTGACTCACCGTATACGAGTTCAGTGGGGAAACGAACGCAGCGATGCGTCAGGCCCTTTATTCCAAAGCGGTGGCTTTTATCAACGAGCCTACAAGGGACACATTGACCGATGTACTGCACATTACTGTTGCACATTGGATTTGGGGGGGGGGGGGGGGGGTTTATTATAGGAAAAAGTCCTGACATCCGTCTCCCGTTAGCTAGTCCCACATGAGAGGAATGACGTGCAATTACGGCATGTGCTGAGTTCTGTCATGCAGACCAGCTGTTTGTTATGGTTTAAACTTAGTCACCCCTGACTATTTGTTCAGTCTTCTTCCTCTCTTCCATATTCAAATACGTCCCAGAGCGGTAAATTTGATTTAAAAGGCGGGCCGGGGTTTTTTTTTTTTTTGTGTGTGTGTGGCTATTCGCAGTAAGTTTTTTGGGTGGGGAGCGGATCTCTGCTCTGGCCGCGTTTCATGCCTCAGTGTGCTCAGGGAGTCGTACTTTAGCAGCACCATGAAGAGATTCAAAGCGGCTTCTGGAGCTGCCGTGAATATCAAACGCTTTGTCATCTGTTACATCACACACCCTGCCAATAAAGTTTCATGACACTGCATGCTCTCCTGCAGAATGACGAGAAATACCCCGGCGAGGTCCACTGTTTGCAGGTGTGTGGAACGGGTTTCTAGCTCCTTCGTCCAACTAAAGACATCAAACTTGAGAACTGATGATCCTACACTTCTAAAGCATTCAACAATATAATTTCTTTGGCATTAGAAAGCCCAAAAATTGTCAAGGCTCTAACTCAAATTTCACGATTAGAGTTAGAGGTCGTAGAATTCTGGGACCCATCTGAAATGAGCTCTTTCCAACGGTCTACCTGATGGCAACATGCATGAGTTCATGTGTGAGCATTACACCCGGATCCATCAGCCACTTTACATCCTGTGACCAAGGTTGTACTTCCAGACAGGTTGTACCCCCCCCCCACCCCCACCCCCTCCGGAGTGCCCTCGCACCGGCACACCACCGGAGAGAGTGCATCGACCACAGGACAAGCTCGACGCACGCCATCAAATATGGATGCTTCCTTTAGAACGGGTCTCGTTTTTTTTTTTTTTTTTTTTGTTTCTGGTCATGAAACAATAACGCTCTCTTTTGCAATCGGGGGGGCGCCGCGGTACGGCTCGGCCCTGTTTTCCGAAGTGCCTGCGCCATGTTGTAGGAGAGGGGTCGCGGGGACATCCGCGCCCCTTGGGTTTGCGTCTCTCGCACTGATCGACCTGCCGACCTTGTGGTCCGTCCCCCTCCCTTCCCCCCCCCCCCGCGGAGCAGAATCCACTCAGCCACGCGCGGTATGGATGTGTTTTGACATTGGCCTGAAGGTATCGACTCATGGCTTTTTAGATCCGTTTCACTTCATGCGTCGGGCAGCTGTTTTCTCGAGGAGATCTCTGGCACACTCGTGCTGTCGCCTCGGTAACTTTGTCTCTCCGGCAGTTTGGGATTCTCCCTCTGACATTGTGCAGTTTGTCATGAATGGACTGATTTTGTTAGGTGTTGGGAGAGTTGACCATAGGCCGTACTATAGAAGAGGAGAACGGCATCGTGACGTCACCCTCTGGGTTTGTGGACTGGCGTTACGAAGCCAGGGCGTAGAGGCGCCGGAGTGGCGTCTAGATGCCGTATTCAATGTGAGTATACCCTGCTTCGTTGTCTTTTTTACTCTCATTGGATAATAATTGACCAAAAGGAACATCATGCTGTATTGAAGAAGACTTCATAAGTCGTTTCCTCACAACCAGAGTGCTTTTTTTTTTAACATGTCCGTCCCGTCAGCTGGTGTCCGTTTTCAAAGCGCTCTGTTCGTGCAAAGCAAACATCTCGCCGCCCTCCGTCTGATCCGACCCCGTGTCTGTTAAACGGAGCGTGCTTGTTTACCAGCCCTTGTCCCTGCAAGGCCACGGAAAAGAGCTCTGCGGAAAGAGACACTCGGTCGGGAAGAAGGACGCTCCACTCGGGCTGAAGTTCTCTTCTTTTTCTTTTTTTTTCTTTCTCGCTGCAGACGACCTCCCTCCTCCGGGGTCTCAGTAGTTCTGTCACGGGCTTGGCACGCTGCGTTCCGCCCCGGGAGCAGCCCGGGCCACTTTGTCAGCGCCGGTGCCCGGGCTTTAAGCAGCGCCAGCCCGAGCCGATGAATAATTAACGCCCCGCATTCTGTACTTTGGTGAATTTTAAAAGCTGTATTCTGCCGAGGCTCTAAATGGCGGAGGGAAGGGCGCGTTAATCATTCATGGGCTGCTTTTACCCGCTTTGCTTAAAGTCGCAGCTCCGAAGGCAGCTGGGCAGAAGGGAGGCCGGAGGAAGAGGAGGAGTAGTAGTAGTAGAAGAAGAAGGTTGGCGTGGCCCGAATGGATCAGCTGGTTTCCTGGGCCGGTATCCAAGAGTCCATCCACCAATCGAATATCCCGTCTTATCCCCCCCCCCCCCCACCGCTTCTGTGGGATCAATGCCGTACGTGTGCAGTTGATTAAAGCAAATTATGTTGCAAATAAACGTTACACGTGAACATTTCTCACCGGAGTGCCTCTCGTGTTCCTGCACCTCTCGTTGCAACGGGCACGAGACAGGAAGTAGATCCATTATGCCGGTGGGGGGAGGCTTTTTTCTCAAATATTAATATTTCATAAGCAGCGCTGTAGCATTGAAAGAGAGATTTGATGTTGTTCTTGAGGAAGAGTCAGGAATACACCCTTTCAGAACGGACCCGGGGGATTCCCCTTCTTGATTTCACGAGCCCTCCGGCTACATTAAGGAACACTTAAAGCAGCTGAGTAGTCCATCTCCAGGAAGAACGTCTTTGACATCCGGAGCGCCGCCCTGCGTCGAAACGCCAAGTCCACATCTGGTCACACCTCTCGGCGGCTAATTGAGCTCAAAGACACCCGCTGGAGATCAAATAAATAACCTGCTGCAAAGCAAGCGTTTCCACTGTTAGTCTTGATTGATGGGATTCACATGTTTTATTTATGATGTACAGTTGTAATGTTTATCACAATAAGAGCGGCTGAGTTGCTACGTAAGGTTCGGTCAAACATAGGTCTCACTTCCTTTTTTTTCCTCTCAGGGAGCTGATGCCCAAGACTCTGGAGGGCCAGATCACCATGGAGAAAACCCCCAGCTACTTTGTGACCAGAGAGGCTCCGTCCAGGATAGCCGCCATGTCCCGGGACACCAAGGTGATCGTGGTGGTGAGGGACCCCGTCACCAGGGCCATCTCGGACTACACGCAGACGCTGTCCAAGAAGCCCGACATCCCCTCCTTCGAGAGCCTCACCTTCAAAAACAGGACTACGGGGCTCATCGACACCTCGTGGAGCGCCGTGCAGATCGGCATCTACGCCAAGCACCTGGACAACTGGCTGCAGTACTTCCCCATGGAGCAGATCCTGTTTGTGAGCGGCGAGCGGCTGATCAGCGACCCGGCCGGAGAGCTGGGTCGCGTGCAGGACTTCCTGGGCCTCAAGAGGATCATCACGGACAAACACTTTTACTTCAACCAGACCAAGGGTTTCCCGTGCCTCAAGAAAGCCGAGGGCAGCAGCAAGCCCCACTGCCTGGGCAAGACCAAAGGGCGGACCCACCCCAACATCGACCCCGAGGTGGTGCAGCGGCTACGGGACTTCTACCGGCCCTTCAACATGAAGTTCTACCAGATGACGGGGCGCTTCTTCGGCTGGGATGACTGAATGCGTTTTTCACCGAGGGCTGTCAGACGTGCTGTAACGGAGTATTAGGAGCACTTCACGGGCTGGTGAGGGGGGGGTCATATTGCAGTGGCAAAGTCATAATTTTACAAGAAAATAAGTCTAATGTGACAACTCTAAAGAAATGAAATTGTGAAAACGTGAAAAGGGACTTTGTACAAATTATGTTTTGGCAAGCAAAAATATTTATAGTATTTATGGAGAGTGAGGCAATGACATGCACACTTCTTTAAATCATGACCTTACAGCATCAGGGTTGAAACTTGTATTTGATTATTATTATTCCTACTTATGATATTAATATGATTTCTAAATATCTTACCTCATACTTTCATATGACTTTGTTTTATTGTAGTAAAATATAACATAATATTTTGTCAAATATAGATCATATAATATATAAATATATATTCACAAACATAACAACCAAAATGTTGCAGTCCAGTCCTGTAAAGTACTCTTAAAATGTTTCTTTGCCAAAACATGTGACATTTTGTCAATATATAATATATAAATAAATATATATTAGTATTTTCCTGAGATAATTGTGACTTTGATGGCCGAAGCAGTGCTCCTCGTACTCCGTCCTCAGCACTAACCGAGCAATACGTGGCTGTTACAGAATCTCCACAGATATGCAATATTTCCCTGTTTTATGTCCCGTCGGCGGCGCTGCCTCTAAACCCACGATCACGGAGATGTTTTATTCTAAAAACATATGGAGTTCAAAGGATTTTGGGTTATATCTGAAGTGAAGTGCTTCTTTAAGAAGATGTTTGAAATGACATTGTGCCCAGGGGCTTTTTGATAAAAGCAGCGTTGTGATGCCATATTTTAAACATACGTTTGCTTTCAAATTTGAACATTTTTACTAGAAGAAGAAAATATGAAAATAATGATATGTATTTTTGAAATGTATTTATTCGAGAAGTACACGAGCAGTATCTATGTACGTATGAATAACTCCTCAGAGATGATTTGCTGCCTAATTATTATTCTTCCCATGCCTTTTTAGAGTTTTTATTTTTTATTTTTTTCGTGACTGCGCCGAGCTGCTTGGCATTGTGGGAGCGCCGGTCCCCACGTGGGGGGGGCACCCAGTGACCCCCCCACGAGCCGCATCTCTCCGCCGATATCCAAGCAACAGCGACTCCCCTCCCCAGAGCCGCGACTCGAGTTTCCCCCAACACGAATGGAACGCACCCCGATGAACGCCGCCCGCCGGGCCTCCGGTGGGGGGGGTTTGGTGGGGGGGGGGGGGTTTGTGTGCGTGGAAGGGGTTTTCAAAAACCCGGGGAGCACGACGAGAACAATGGCCGCGCTGTGTCCCTAATTCTTCTGTCTGCTCGTATTGTGAGCCGCGTTCCTGGAAGCAGATGTGCCTCAAAGGACTGGAGACCATGTTGTGTTTTGGTGTTCGGAGGGGAGCCCGATGCAGACTTTGGGGGGGGGGGGGTGGGTCGCATTACCGATCCAATTGTGCTGTTCTGACTGTTGTTTTCTTAAGATGTTGGGATTTTTAAGGCACTCGTTAAATAAAAAATGCTATATGTAAAATGTAATCCACACTGGCCTTTCAATTCTTTCATTTTTTTTTTTTTTTTTTTTGTGTCACGGAAATGATTCCATCTGAAAAACGCCTGCCCACGGCGCAGTAACCGGACGCCGCATCCGCCGCGTGAGGGAGTGCATTGCAGTGCTGCTCACGCATCTGAACGGGCTGAACCCTCCTATCAGCACCGGGACACCTTCACACATCGTCTCTGCTTATCTCGGTCCAGGCCCCCAGGGCAGAGATGGAAGACGTTTTGCCGCTCTCCCAGGCAGCTTGAAGAATCCGAGCTTGGTTTGGGGAACTTTGTCAGGAAAGTTGGAGTGGCGCTCAGAAAGGCAGCTTCTACCCTCCAGCTGATGAAAGACAGTTTATTCATGCACAAAAAAAGCTGGAAAAACCAAAGCAGGTTATTCCAGATGTGCCCACTTAAAACTAATAATAATAATCCTCACTGAAACTGCTTATTGGTTTGTATTGTATCTTAAAAGATTACAATGAAACACATGGTGCAACACATTTCGAATGCATGGAAAGGCATCTCGAAGCGGTCGGGGGGGGGGGGGTGCAGCTACGTTTCAGGCCTGACTGATTCCACTTACACAAACCCTGCTGCTGGTGGCAGCTTGAAACAGCAAACGCCTCTGTGACTGTGCAGAATAACTGTAAGTCCTAAAGTGACGCTGTGTGTACACAGCGCATCAATCACAGCTCGTGCCCCCCCAGGGACCGCCTGTCACTTTCTCTCCCCCCCCCCGTCTCCATCTTTTCCTTCCTCCTCCCGCTGCACCTGTTTGTTTTTCTTTGCTAAAGGAATCTCTCGGGGGGGCCTTCTCCTTCTCACTGGCAGGCCCTTCAGGAGGGAGGGGTGGAGGAGGGGGGGGGCAGGCCGTGTTGAAGAGTCGACACTTTTTTTTTTTCTTCGAAGGACTCCGTGGCTCCAGCGGAGTCGTGGGAGCTGGAAGGAACAAAGGGGCCCGTGCCCATTTGTTGACTTGTTCAATTTGCTTGTGTATTCCTTCTGAGAGGGTAATCGGAGGAGGGGGCGGCGGGGGGGGGGGGGGGGGTTGATGGACGGCTCCTCGCTGTAATAAACAGGGACAGTTTTCGCTTTCATCAGTATGAAAAAGAAAATATCTATGAGGGCAACATCTGCTCCGGGGACGACCCACACATCGACTGTCAGGGCCCATTTGGCTCAATATCAGTGCCGCGGACCCGGATGGGCGGAGAGACTTAAGGTCTGTCTATTGAAAAACAGCTGACCGCGTGGTTAGTGGGTTTTGGGAGGGTGGGGCGAGCTGCTGCAGAAAGACAGGAATTTCTGGTAGCCCTCTCGAAAATCTCTTTGATCCACTTTCTCTTTCTTCTTATATTTCCCCTTTAATAGTCCTTTGGCTCATTCCATCAGTATGACGTCACTCTTTCTCACACACACAAACACACACACACACGCGAGCGCGTATAGAAGCCACAGCACCTGTGCGGGGTCACCTGGAGCGGACCAATGGGTGGGTCGGCGGGGCAATAACAGCACGGCACCCTGTGAGAAACCCGGGTGTTGAGGGGGTTCGGGGTGTGATGACACGCGAAGAAAGGGTTTCCACACACCTGTGTCTCCCCCCCCGAGGGACATGGAGGGGATCAGACCTGCGTTTTCTCTGGATCCCAGAAGAAAAGCCACTTAATCCACGGCCAAGCCTGAGCAAATAGCTCCCGCAGGCGCGCTCCATGCTCAGATCAAAACCACCCGAGGGGGGGGTTGGGTCTGAGTTGCACTTTCAATATCAGGTTTGTGCAGACCATTTAACATACATGCATTTTTCATTTTACATTAAACGTTAAGTTTGTTTGTGTTGTTGAAGATTTCCCTCACAGTGACACAACAGACTGGTGCTTATTTGATGAAATGGCACTTTCTTGTTTCTCGTTCTTCTCATGCTTGCATCTCTATGGGCTGAAGTGCACTTATTGCAAGTCGCCTTGGATGAAAGCGAAATGACATGCAAACGTGACGGATGCGGAAAGAACAGTTTGGCCCCGGCTGCACCGCAGTTGTCGGGTTTCAAGTTCAAAGCCCGCTCTCGTGAAAATGACCAATCCTTTGTTTGAATGGAAAAGGCATCTTACCAACGGTTTGCATGCTAGTAGTAATAACGCGGGGGCACTGTTCTTTGAACTGTCACTTCTGTGCTCGTTGGAACCGGAGAAATCGGGGGGGGGGGGGCGGACTCTTTTCCAGACATGTGTGTTTTGACTCTGAGGTTTTCACGCATCCCTCCCGAAAAACAAAAAAAAAACAAAGAACCTTCTTCTTCAAAAGAGCTGCCTGCTTTTCAAAGGGTGATAATTTATCCTGACACATGGCTAAATACGTGTTCATGTTAAGCCCAAATTTTCCTTCCCTCGGATGGAACGCAAGGCGACAGAACTCTAAAAACAAGACGGCCAGATTGTCTGATGGGGGGGCGAGCCCCAAACGTCCTCCGGGGGGGGGGGGAGGAGCAGCTTGCGCTCTGTGAGCCCTGTTACTCGGCGCTGGGACCCCTTTTTAGCCCCCAAATCCCACCTCGGATGCCAGTATCGAAGGCTTATCGGGGCATGGAGTCATCTTAAAATGTGACAGAATCCATATTCTGGTTCTCGGGAACCCAGATATTGGCCCCATTGCTGCAGAAGCGTAGCATCCACCTTCTGGTTCCTCCCCCCCACCCTCAAGTAAAAACGGTTTCGCCTTCACCTTGTTGAAAGCTATCGGGAGGCGATCTCACATCTCTTTTACATACTGTTTGTGTTTATGTGTGATAAAGATTTAGTTGGTTATTTGAAGTTCCTATTATTATCGCATCATCTTACAAATTAAAATCTATGACGTTAACTGCAATAGTTATTCCTCCTCAATGAGTAGACCGGCATTAGAATACGGGTGTTGCTTTGAGACAATACATAGGAGCAGTGTATGACCCGGAGACATGGAGGGACAGAGTTGGGGCCTGAAACAAAATAGCCATCAATAAATCATGACACACTTATTCCCATTCACTGCACACAGTCTCTGTTTGTCGTATGAATAAATTAGAACTTGCCCCTGTTTACCTCCTACTCATTACACACATGGCCTATATCGACCACAGGTCATCACACACACACACACACACACACACGCAGGCTGCATTATGGCTGGAAAAGTCAGCCACACTTTGGCTCACTTTACGCACCTTTCCTCTCCATCAGAAACCTCGGCTGACACTCAGACTCTTGGACTCATAATGAGGCACAAGTCATTTGAGTTCAACCATCTGTCAACCCCACACGTATGCGGGCAACCCCCCCCACCCCCCCCACGTCGTATTATCCGCACAGAAACGACACAAGAGTCCAAACGCACACAGAAAGGGAACACGGCGAGGCAGAAAAGCAGCTTGTGAATAATTGACGCTGTCAGAGTGCCACGGGACGGCACACAAACACACCGGAGGAAAAAAAAAAAAGAGGACTCCGACGAGTAATTATTTATCACCCGAGGCTGCGAACGCAAGGCGTCGCCGGAGGGGGGGGGGGGCCCCGACGTGACCAAGTTGCTCAGAGGAGACGGCTTTTTATGAGGTGCCACGGACAGATTCAATCTAAGCCTCTCCGGCCAACGCGAGCTGGTTGGTGTTCGGTGCAGGGAACTTAAGAAATATTCGTCCCTTCGGACGTCACTTTTCAACCTGCTTTAGGAGCGGGGGGGGGGGGGCGGGGGGGGCTGTTGCACCCACTGACATGTAACACTTGGTGTGTTTACCCAGCGTCAGCCTCCATTCCGTCACTCCACCCGACTTCGGGGGGGGGGGGGGGTTTCCCTCCACTCCCACGCTTTGGTTAATGTTTGTCTCGCCCTGACAAACGAGTGCCGTGGGGGGGGTCATTGCGTGAAGTGCGTGCGGCCCCCCGAGCTGCTACAGCACAACAGGCCCTCGCGACCCCACGAGTATGAGAGGTGCGAGCGCTTTCGTTTTTTTCCACAGGGGGCGTGTTGTTGCCACGGCGCCCCGGGTGGAATCGGGTGATGGATTTGTACCTGGGGAGGCCGCGGTAATCAGCGAGGTTGTCTCGAGGATCATTTACGCGTGCTGTCAAGTGTTTCGCCACACACTGACTGCTGCGAGGTATGCTTGAGTGTGATGTATTGCGTATCCCACAATGCTGCCTGGCCTTTAAAAAACAGCCATAAAACTTTGTGGACATTTCTTACCTTTAAAAGGCGCTCTTTTCTCAGCGTGCTTTGCGGTCTTGCTGGTTCACGGTATTTAACCTTTGTTTAACAAAGGAAAACCTCAGTGGGATTAAAAATGTTTTCCTTTGAAGGGTTTCCTGGCTGCACAGCGACGCTGAGACCCAGAAGAACAGTGACACACAATATATGCCACCAGTGCAGAATTAGGGTTTTCATAAATCATCAGAAACAACAGTAAAATGAGTCGGTGCCCACTGTAAAAAAAAAAAGTAACCATTGGTACCAACGCAGCAAAGCTTTTAGTCATCTCAAATCCAAACCTCCTTCCTGTTAGACATTCAGAGCATAGAAAGTAGTATGAAGAGCAAAAAAGAGTTGAACCCACTTCACTAGTCAGCATTGACTTATTTTAACCTAATTTTGTTACATAACTTACACACAAAACTAAGGTAATGTGTCACTTAAGTAAGAAACATACTAACTAAACCAAATCACTACACTGTAAAAAAAAAAAGTGGCTAAAATTTACAGTGAAAAACTGTCAAATCCAGACAGTTACAGATGATCTAGAACTGTGAAATATACAACTGTCAAAAAACATACCATTATGTCTTATATGTGGACGTTGTCTTTTTCACGGTGAAGTTCTGGCAACCACAGCTGCCAGTATTTCACCCTATATTGTTTTTAAAGTAAATTACCGTTAACAAATAACGGTTCTGAACTGTGAAATTTACAGTTAAAAAAACAGCCCTTAATCTCTAATACGTTGGCGCTGTCATTTGGAGTTCTGGCATCCACAGCTGCCAGTATTTCGCCGTATTTTCAACACATTTCTTTTTACAGTTCATCTTTTCCTGAGCTTAACACAGTACTTTTGTTTCGCGAACCTAATCAAATAAATCTGCACCGGAAGTTTATTTTGAAAAGACACCGTATTAAAACACATAACTGGCGCAACATCCCCGACACGTTGCCATGACGTCCTAGTTTGAAGCTCAGAGCCACTGACCAAGATTCTCTTATTTATTGGAGTAAGAATGTGCCGGGGAGAATGACCGCAGGGTTGAAGTACAGCCGTGGTGGTGTCTGGTTTGCTTGTGCTTTCCAGTACTCATTCGGCCTTGTTTACTGGTTTGAAACCATCGAGGGCTTCGCCATTGCAAAAATACTTTTGGTCTGCGTGCAGTATACACACCACAGTTTCCTGCATTGTTTCCAACATAAACACATTTATTTGGTGCGGCCTGAGTGGTTGATGGCTCTTTATTTGTTTTTTTGGCAACCAAAGAAACCACATGGAGGGAAACACTAATTTTACGAGTGTCTTGAGAACCCTGCATTTATCACCTGAAATTAAACAGACTTATAATGACAAAATGGACCAGTAAACAAATAATTACTTAATAACTCTCTATGTGATTAATGGCATGTCAAGGAACAATTTAAGTCGACACCTGTTTCCCTTGATTATATTAGTGAAGGTGCTGTCCATTAAAAATACAACAACGATGGAGAATGCAAAGAAGAGGCTGCCAAAACCACGTGCCATGGGTCACGTGGCACTGCAGTGAAAGAAGGTGAACCCCCAAACAACTGCATCGAGTTTCCACATTCATTTATACTCCCTGACAGACTAATGCCCGCATTAACACACTGTACGGAAAAAGTAGGAAAGGGATACTGTTGGCATCTGTGTGTGTGTGTGTGTGTGTGTGTGTAGGCAGCGCGGTCTACTGTACATGCGTGTCAGGTAAGTGATTCAGGTGGATGGGACGGAGGGGTCTCGGGTCTCCCGTTTCAGGCGGCAGCTGGTGAGCGGAGGCCCGGCCGAGGTCACCGCCCCCCCTCCCCGCGTCACCTACCATCGTCATACGATCCCAGCTCTGCATTGCATCGCAACAGCAGCTCCGTCGCATGACAATGGAGCTTTTTTTTTTTTTTTTTTTTAATTATCGGGGTCGGTGTCCTCGCTCAAGTGATGACGGATGAAAAAGTCCGGGGCACCCGGGCATGTACCCTCAGAGGCACGGTGATAATTGATCGCGTTGTAGAGGCGTGTGCGGGACACAAAGGCCATGGTGAGCAGGGTTACTTTTAGACCAGATCACCTCAGTGTCAAATGCAGTGGGCATATTTAGAATAACAACAGATGAAATGCATCCTCCGATGGGAACAGAGACCTTGGAGAAACACAAGCTTACAATGTGAGCCAAAGTATTTACACCGTGGCATCTGGAATCATGTGACGCACCATTCAAGCGATACACTTTACACACAATGCTCAACCACTGGCATCAGCTGTGCTCTGCGTACTTCAAAATCGAACGTTTCTATACCCACTTTCAGCAGATGCGTGTTTTGTCATGGTTGCCGAGTTACAGGGTCACGGGTGCGATCACCTCTGCCTGAACCGAACACGTTACAGAAAAGTTACAAGGTTAGCAACAATGATACGAACAATGTTCATGAAGAGGCCGCTGATCTAAAATACTAAAATCAATGAAGCCTGTGTACGAAACTGAAATGTGCCATAGCTGCTAGTGTACATTCCGTAGCAACCGCTGTTCCATAGCAACCGTCTCAGTACGTGCATCCGTGCAGCACAGATGGGCATTTTACATTTTACTATTTTACTTATTTTGTTGATCACTTGCGCAATAGCTCATTTCAGGTGTGATTTGCAATCTAATTTAACATCTTGTTAAATGTCCCGGATTCGACTCCAGCCAGCAGCCTTTCTCTGCGCAGTCTGCATGCCCCCCCCCCCCCCCGTGTCTGTTCTCTCCGGGCTTCCTCCCACAGTCCAAAGACATGCTCTGGGGATTAAGGTTAATTGGTGACTCTAAATTGCCCCGTGGATGTGAATTGTTATTTGTCTCTGTGTTAGCCCTGCAATTGACTGGTCCAGGGTGTACCCCATCTCCTCCAATCTGGGCTGGGATTGATTCCAGCCTCCCCCCCCCCCCCCCCATGTGACCCTACATGTAGGCAGCTTTGAAAGCAACCTGTTCAGTGTCTTTAAGAGTGTTTGCTTTAAAATTAAAGTTCAGCTTCATGTGAAAAATTTGTATCAGTTACTTCCAACCACTGTTTTGGGTGATTTGATTGATATTAAATTATTTAACTAAGAACTGCAAGAAAAATGCACTGTGGGTAGAATGTATAATTTGAGCGTTTTGAAAAAGATTCTTGTGTTTTTGGTCCTCTATTGGTTCCCCCCTCGACCTTACATTACAGGTCAGGGCACGCACCATAAAAGACTGCATGCATGGGAACTGTTGAGTGCCTTTGTGTAAAATAACATATTGTGGCTGCCAATAATGAGAACCAGGGTTAATTTGTTTGGCCTCATTTCCGCAGCCGACAAATTTTCCACACTATGATAACAACGCGAAGACACAGGCAGATGACAGAATACAGAGGATGTTATTATTATAGTTAAAAAGGGTCAAGAATGGGAGAAAAATCGCTGGAGAGACATTCTTCTGCCTCCACGCCGTCAGGCCTCTGCAGCAGGGTGAGAGGTGGAGGAGGATACTGTATGTGGGACAAATTAAACAGGCTTTATGCTCCGGGTTTTAAAGCATGGCCTCTTCAGCTCACCAAGGAAATTGAGTTTGTGACCCGAAAAAATGCACTCTCCTCTTAAACCCGCCCCCCCCCCCCCCGACCAGCCGTCACAGACACACAAACTTTCTCTTTGAAGGCTAAACGGCCAGAAACGAGGGAGGATCGGCTGTTCTGGGGAGTTATGGAAGGCCTGATCCTATTACCCGGCCCCCCCTGAAAAATGGCCCCAGGAGCTTTTAACCTTTCGCTGCTCCGCGCTTTGATTCATGGGAGCGCCGGTGCTCTGTGAGTGTTACTGCCACGGCCGCCGGGAGAAAAAAAAAAAAAACGTTCAACCGGTGCATTTTGGCCAAGAGGGTTTAAACTGACACTATGTTTCTGATGAAGATTTCTGGAGGAATATAAGGGCAGTGAATCAGTGAATCAGGGGGGTTGAATGAATGAAAAGAGCCTGCTTTGTGTCGGTAAAGTTCCACGAGGTGTTCAACAAAACAAGATGAATGGCACACTCAATAATAAATGTGTTGTGTTCACATGTGAGCTGCGTTTTGCTTTTAATTGCAGTAAACTACAACGCATCACAGAGAAAGACATTCACGAGCCTTCGTGTAAGTGATGCGTTTCTGACAGAAACAAAAGAGACTATAATGCAGAGCACATGACGGCAGACACGCGCACACATGTTTATTTGATGGGATGTCTAAACGGTTCGTTTCACTCGTGGCGTCTCAGGAGTTGGGAGAGTAGCGGAGTGACTTTCAAACAAAGACGCCTCAGAAATGGGAAACAGTTTTTTTCAGGGGCCCATATTTGTCAGAATCAAATTCATTTCAAAATAAAACAATTTCACTGAATTCTTACAGCATCATTTAAGTGCTTACTTTACGATATAACAGCCAGGGAATCAAGTGTCTTACAGATGCTTGGCTATCACACCCGCCTCTCCGTTTCGATTTGACGCTAAGAGCCGTGACATCAGAAAAGAGCCGACGAAAAGCACCCCCCGAAGGCTCATCTTTGTGGTCGAGCAACGAGGAAGAGCCCCTCGAGGGGTTCAGCCCGAAATCTCGTGACCGTCCCCGAACCTTCGTCGGGCCCACTGCGACATCCACTTGTGTGGCAGTTCACAGCTCGCCGTGCACCTCGGGGCTCAACGTGTTGGCTCAAATACCACAGAGGAGCTCTGAAAACAGGCATTAAAGTAGGCTAAATCCCCCAAGAAGCCGCGTGCTTAGCGTGGTCTCTGAAAGGTATCCAACCGTTTATGTGAAACCTAAGCACTTCTTGATCAAAGGCTTTCAGAGGACTGCGAGGTGAATGACGAGCCTTGTAGAATTCTCAGTTGATTACTTTTTTCTTTCAGCGTGTGTGTGTGTGTGTGTGTGTGCGTGCGTGTGTGTGTTTAGCGTCTCCATGGACAGGAATCTTTCACCAGGGAGAGCGGATTAACACATCAAATCCGGCCCTTCAATCAATAGGGAGGTAATGGAGCGATAGAAAATATCTTCACACTGCCTGCCCGCACCATAGACTTAAGCAGCGCTCTCTTTTGCGCAACCCAATTTACACACTGTGGTACAATCTCACCGAATAAGACAAGCAAAGGCTTTCAACACTTTTTTTATTCAGGAACAGCAGAGTGGAGATTTTGTTCGTTTATAAAAGGGGAAAGGAAGAAGATATGCATATGAATGAAGTGCAAATAAAAAAAAGCAGGTGTACTAGAGATGGTGCTGAGTAATTGTGTTGATCTTACTTTCCAACATGCTCCACCTTCAACGTTGCACATCTTTCATGAGTTATGAGAGGAACAGGAGATGCTCGGCTCACACGTACATTCACGCAGACACACAGTCTTTGCTTGATACCTTTTGAATTACAGCTAAGGCTGATGGGAATGTCGTCCTTTTAGTGTCGTCCGGGGCGGTAGCTGCAACGCCGTGAGTTAATGTTTGTACAAACTTGACCCCCTGACCCTCTGCCCGCGAGCTCACGACCCCTTCTCACTGACCCGTCAACGGACTAATTTGTCAACAGTGGCCACTCAGGTTGGGACCAGTCACCGTGACCCCCCCTCCGCTCCGGCCTCTGCAGAAAGCACCGTCCGCTCACTATCGATGACTGAACTTAGTGGAGAAAGAGCAGGAGCCGTTAGTGCTGACGCATGAATCTTGATGCACGCGACTGCCTCTGTTTTATAGTTTGCTTCCAAAAGCTAATGTGGTGTTTAATATTAAGCTTGTGCTACACTCAGCACTTTGAACAGCGTACTTTCTTTTTGTCACTTGTACTGAATTGTGCACTTCCTTCTTCCTCCTCTTCTTCTTTTTTCCTATCTCAGCAAAGAGGATTATGTGATCCTTCATATGTGAGTGCTTCTGTGAGTTGAAATAATTTGCTCACTTTTGGGGGTTTGGGGGGCTATGCTTTGCTAACAGCTAGCCGCTATCTGCTAGCCGCTAACGTATCTAACCGTACACACGCCGCTGAGTTTCCCCCCCGCCACTTGGCCAGGCCAGCAGGTGAGTTTTGTTGTTATTGTGGTGTCTTTTTTTACAGCCCACTGGTATCCGTAGAAGGGTCTGGAGGGATGTGTGTTGTATTCATTTTGGTCCCACAATGCAGCAGTGGTCAGCGCTGACACACCTGGCGGAGATCTGCACCTTTTCTCCTACGGCGCTGGTGATGTTTCCTCGTGAAACATCGTGTGCTAAAGAAAGAACAGTCAAACATTTCTCATGAAGAGGATTAGACGGAGGGGTATAAGGTGAACAGTGTGTGCCTGTAGGGATTTTAATACATTAGGCTCAAAGTAGACAGATAGGCCGTATGTTCTAGTCACCGGTTTTATGTGAGACATTCATCGCAGAATTTGTGTGAATATGTAATTTGTTTCTTAAACAGAGATGTGTATGTTTACAAAAAAGTCTTTGTTCATGTCTTTAATCACATATGAGTAAGTACTATAGTGTTATTTTACCTATTCATTCACTATATTTCTGCATACATTTTTTAACAAATAAACTTTATTTTTTTTATATCTCACAGTGACATCAAAAAATACATTCTAAATAGGGAATATAATAGCAAAATAACAACAGAAAAATGTTAAAGAACTGTTTTCTGGAACAATATTGGCAAATAGACATCTGTACGATTATGTGCTGCTTCGTAGCTCTAAAAGAGAGATTCTGCACGTGTGAGAGAAGGAGTTCAGACCCGTGATTGGCCCAGAAGACAAAGCGAAAGCGCATGATTGGCACGTGTAGCTAATGACTGATGGCGGATCCCTGCGGTGTGGCCGCAGTCCACCTCGTGGAGCCCCAAGCATGGAGCCAGCTGTAGAAACACTTTGCTCCACAGCTTTTCCATGTCTCCTGTGACATAACATATTAGCAGCGGCCTCTCTGTGAACATGTGTCATGCATGAAAGCAATTCAAACATGTTCAAGAAGCCCCGTTAAGGTCGTGTGCGAGAAGACCGCCAGCGACTTAATGCTCCTCGCCCCCTCTTCATCGTCTCCATATCCGCTCTCCTCCCCTCCTCCCAATGCCCCCCCGCTTTCTTCACCTCCCTGCTCCCTCTAATTCCCTCTCCATCACAAAGCCCGCCAATAACATCACACATTAATCCGGCCCCTCTCCCTCCTCCTTAATTTTCAGCGACAGAGGAGCAAAGCCGGCATCAGTTAAGCGGTCGCTGGAAAGCTCGGTGACAGGTCCAAACGTGTAGAAGAGAGGAGATTACCTTCGGCAGAACCAGCACCAGGGGAGAGAGTCTCTGGTCCGTACTTAGTCCGAAGTCCCAGCTGCCTTCCCTGATTCAGGTTTTTTTCATTCTTTAAGACTAGATTCCACGCGCGGTGCCCGGTGCTTGGCATGCGCCACAGCTTTCCAGCAGACGGGGGGCCGCCTGCGTTAACGCTGATGAAGCTGCGGTTCTCCGAGGCCTCGTTCGTCTCTTTTCACGTACTACGAAACAAAAGCAGCATTTCAAAATTGCCAAAGCTGCAGAGAGGGGCGGTGGGAAAATGCGATAAGACTAGATTGGCCAAAAATACAAAGTACAGCATTGTGTTAAATCTATTTCTGTATCACATCCCAACAGTTTGGTTTTATTTTTTAGGGAGCTTTTCTCAAAAACCGACATAGACAACAAGACCCGTGTTTGCGGTCGTGGACCTTTATGATTCTCTGCCCCCACAAGGGCATGGCATCTTTTTCCACCAGTTAGCCAGAGCACCTGCCGTGGCTGTTCTCTGGAGACCCAACTGTACTATTGTACCCGAGGGTCTATGGTGCCCTTTACCTTTACTTCATAAAAATGAATAAAACAATAACCACGATGCTCCGTTTCTTTGTTCTCACGTTAAAACTCCTGCACACCTTTTTCCTCTCCCTCTCCTCCTTCACAATAAAAGGAGCTTCGCCGGAACACCAGGGAAATGATAGATGACATTATCATTAGTGTACGTTTCTGCTTCTGCCCAATTTAAAAAACGAGACTCTCCCTGAACTAATTGCAACG
This sequence comes from Pungitius pungitius, assembly GCF_949316345.1. Classification (NCBI taxonomy): domain Eukaryota; kingdom Metazoa; phylum Chordata; class Actinopteri; order Perciformes; family Gasterosteidae; genus Pungitius; species Pungitius pungitius. Next base: position 14,042,493 of record NC_084920.1, read on the forward strand.
TATCATCTACGGACCAAAGGACTGCAAAAAAAAAAAAAAAAAACGTGGACGCCGAGGGTCGAGTGGAGAACATGGACTCCTAAGATGAAGCTTGGTTGGAGCGAGCTGAGGGTCGGAGCCCTGGCAGCGGCGCAGACCATCCATCCATTTTTGCGCGTTAATGGCCGACCGGCCCCCAGCCAAGAGAACGGAAACGGGAGCGCTCTCATCAAAACCTGCGCAGAGGGGAGGGGGGGGGGGGGGGGGTAGCAGAAGCCTCCTGAGCGGATGGAGGGGGGAGCGTGACTCCAAAAACAACACGGGGGTCCCCTGTGCGTGGACCACATGTCGGCGAGGGGAGGGAGGGGGGGTGGAAATGAGCAACGTGCGCGGTACCAGAGTGGGGGGGGGGGCAGGCGACGGTGGGGTTTGAACACGGAGGAGGGATTAGCGCTGTCAATGGACCACAGTGTGGCTGATCCTCTCAGAGCTGTGCCGGAGGTTAAAGACCAGGAAATCAGTCTCACACACACACACACACGGCGACTTAATGTGTGGGTGAGGCTCTTGCAGGCCTTCCTCCGCTGGCTGATGAGGTGTCTTAGCTGATTAATGCCACGCGCAACTTTGGAGGTCATTTCCAGGACTTTAATTAGGCCGGGCACTAACTAAATCACACTTACACAATTGAGTTCTCAGTTGAGTATCTTCAATTAGGCTCAGCTGAGGGCCGGGAAACCCGATTATATTGTTTACTGGAGGAGTAGACCCAAATTTAAAGGTCATGGGGGGGGGGGGGGGATAATGGAATACCGGTTACCTACTATAGATACAGGAGAGTCAGACGAAATGAAAAGTTATGATGCCTCTCTACAGTGGTTGTGAGAAGTGCAAAGGTTGTTTGGGAGACTCCTGCTGAGGCCAGACGCACCCAAATCAGATTAAAGGGGCAAAATTCAAGTAATTTGAGCAACATGGAGAGGTTGATCCTGTTACCGGAATGACCCCTCCTCCCTCAAACCTACTGGGAGTGGCTTTTTATGACCCCTAATTAATTGACCATCAAACCGGCGCACCAGCACATGTGTGACAAGTTAGATGTGATTTGCTGATTGGCAGCTCATCCCGTCTGCAGAGCTTTGTTCAAACAAACGTGTGTTTGAGGGGTCTGTCGCGCCCGAGGCCTCAAGCAGAAGTAAGTGTTTGTTTTAAATGTTAAATCAAAGCTGCACCAACCAATATTTTGATCTCAATTTAGTGATGGACCCATAGGGAATTAGATTTGACCGTTTTAGCAGCTTTGAGCTCATTGTTCGGATTTTATTGTTTCAGGTCAGTCTTTCTTCTGCAGTAACATTTACTCTACTGGCTCAGGGAGGACGTATGTGAGTTGTTACGCAACTCCTAATAAATGTCTGCTGGATGTGTGAACAGGCAACTGTTTGCCAACCCATCCGTAATACAAATTTATAAGGTAAAAATACGTCTATGTTGTGTTTACAGCTAGCAGTGCTCACAGCGTTGTAGGATACTTGAATGCAGCTCAGAGGAAAGCGCTTCGGGAACGGCCCGTGTGAAGAAAAAAAAAAGAAGTGAAGAAGGAAAGAAGTTGAAAAGATGACAAAGCAAAGCGGGGCTTGATCACAAAGCCACTTCTACTCTGTCTCCTCACTGAGCCTCACACTGTTGATCCGTCACTAAGTTTAGAACCAAAAGCCTCATCGTGCGAATGGACAATTGATGATTTATTTAGCTGACAAACGTGGTCGGACCTGCCCCGTGTTCTTCAGAAGACCTGAGTCTCTGAATCAGTCGTCATGGTTTAGCAACTGATGAAAAATGTCTTAATCGGTGGTTGTCACACGGCACTTTATTGCAAGATCAATACTTTGTTTTTGCCTGTCAGGATCTCGTCAGTATCGGCAGGCTAGCTGTGACTGATTTAACCCCAACCCTTCATCCTGATGTGATGACAAAGACGGCCCGCTGGGAGGGGTGAGGGGGGGGGACACAGCAAGGTCGCGACATGGAAAACCAGGCAACGTGGCGACTGAACGTTTTGCCCGTGTTTTTTCTGCTCTGCACAGTTCGAGGGTTAAAAGTCAATAAAAGTCGTCACATTTTTCCGCTATGCTGTGTGTGTGTGCGTGCGTGTGTGTGTGTGTGTGTGTGTGTGTGGACACGGCGAGGGGAGAGGACCCGCTGAGATCTCCTTCGCTAACAGATGGGAACTCGCGGGTCCATTAGGCCCGAGAAGCACGCTCCGGCAGGTTCAGTCAGGAGCGCGCTGCGCAGAATCTATCGATTCTCCCGTGAAAAGAAAATTACAATCCAGACATCTAGTTTACAATTCTTAGGCGCCTGCCAAATAAAAAAAGAAAAAAAAAACGACGGTGCCTCGCAGAGTCTAAAACGTACATGTGGAGAACGGAAAAAGATGATGGATGTCTGTGCACATTCGCCACCTGCGCCGCCGCAAATGAGACGGCGTTGATCTGTTTCAAATTAAAACCCTATCCATTAAAATAAAGAAAACAGACCAAATGTGGCTCTGTGGCTTTTTTTTTTGTTTGCTGTTGTTGATTCAGTCTGATCCGCACGCCCCACAGAGGACCCCAGCAGGCCTGAATCAACCCCCGGGTCCCCCTGACTCCCCTTTTGTTTTGGCTGGCTGTAGGCAATTAATGGGGGGGGGGGGGGGGGGGGTAATGGGGCAGAAAATGAGAGTCTGTCAGGTAGAAGTAACAGTTACTGCTGCAGAATGGAGCGATGACATCACAGCAATGCGGCCGTGTGCCCTCACAAAGGCAAGAGTGCGACTACGGGTGGTACGTCGGGGTCAGGTGACCCACGGCGACAGGCCGTCGACTGCCGTCAGGCTACCTGTCGGAGAGCACAGGTTCTTACCAAGGGGGGGTTTGGTTGGGCCAAAACAATGCAATAAAACGTGCTAAAACACCTTGTTGATGAGTGACATCACATTCAAATTGATGAGCATTTCATTCAGAGGAGGGCTCAATAAACGCAGAGGGCCTTTTAGTCGAAAGAGTGCGATGCAGGTGAAACACACACCAACAAACTGCAGCCTCGGAGTAGATGGAGTGGCAACTGCAGCAGGAACACACAGAGCGAGGAGCAATCTGAGCGAGGACAGCATCTCTCTGCTGCTGCTGCGAGAGAGAGATAATCCGTTTGTCCCTCCTCCAGGCTTCCTGTCTGCTTCTGGTACGGCAGACTGGAGGACAGTGTGTGTGTGTGGGGGGGGGGTGATGAGGGGTGGATGGATGGATGAGAAGATTGGAAAAGGGGGGCGTGCTGAGAGTCTCTCCTCAAGGCTCTGAGCGATGTCATCCTGCCCGTTTCATGCCTTATTGTTGTGGAGGGGGGGGGGGGAGGGTGTTGAACCTGCCCCCCCGTGGATGCCAACGCCGTGGGGTAGGTGGCCTGGACGCGTGTAATCGGCCCCGCGGCCCCGAGGTTGCTCCTCGGCGGTCGAGATGATGCATGCGGGCGGCTGGAACGACGCCGGAGGAATTAATGAGGCGCTTGATGAAGACAAGCTGCGATGAACAGAAATGAAAAGAAAAGTTCTAACTTCTTCTTCACTTTGGAGTTTCGTTTTGTGGTTTATTTTTTCTATTGAGTACTTTTACACGAGAACACAAATGTAATTTTGTCTTTTCTGAAAAAGGAAAAGGAATGTTTTCCATTATATAACTCATCAACCAAGCAAAGCAAACATTGATGCTCCTTTCTGCTGCGACAGAGGCAGACCACATCAGGTTTTCCTTTCTTACCTTTCACAATAAAAGCCCAAGAAAAAGACAGTCTGTAAGTGTCTCAATACAACTTCTTAGAACAATTGACCTTAGACAGACAAACGCTGCCTTTATCAACATTTTATTAAGAGCAAGGCAACTCTGCAATTGTTCTGATGATAAATATTTGCACGTTTTTTTTGTTTTTCACGCTCTTGTGTTTAATTCATTTGTCACAACCCCGGTGTGCGAATTAGGCTTTTTGGCCCCAGTCGCCACCGCTGGACTCCACGTCACGCAGTCCGTGTGTGTGTGTGTGTGTGTGTGTAGCAGTGCGGAGCGGCCAGCGCGGCATACCTGTGGTGTTTATTCTCACGGAAAAGTACAGGGTGCTGCTGCTGCTGCTGCTGCTGCTACAAAACTGAGAGGTTCGGAGCGGGCCGGGGTTTCCAAAAAAGTGAGACTGTCGCTGTGGCAGCGGAGCGGCGTGGAAGTGCTTTCTGGCCCTCGGAGGAGACGAGGGCAGCGAAGCGGTGGCACAAGCCGCGTGCCGCTGCACGAGGGGGATGAAGGAGCTGCGGACAGAGCGCATTACTCTTCATTTTTGGCGTATTTGGCAACCACGCGGTGGAAAAAAAAAAAAAAACCAACACGGCACGGAATTATGATGAATGGCGTCGAAGAAGAAGAAGGGGGGGGAAAGGGAAAAAGAAGAAAAGATGGACCGCGGTCGCTAGCTGGTAACAAGCTCCTTGCATACGATCCTCCGGCTTAGTCTTAATTGGTGGAGGCAGGGCGTTTCGTCTTGGATTAGATCGCCGCTGATGATCAGAACCTCCTCGCTGTGACGGAGGGGGGCGCCGCCGGTGCTGTCCGTCCGCCGGTCTCAGGGGCTAATGTCAGTGTCTCAAGGGTACGCAGATAACCATCGTCCCCCCCCCCGCTTTCCTTCTAAACCCTCCTGTTGGTCCCCGGAGTGGAGGCTCAGCTGTCTCCTAAAGCCTGTTTTCACTTCACCCCTTTGCCGCTGTCACAACATTTTCATTACATAGCAGCTTAAGCCCTTAATGACCTCCTTCTAAGACTAAACATGGGGTCAAACAGGGTGTAGCCCGGCCCAAAAGCAGGGGAGGCGACGGGAGGGGGGGATCTGGTTCACACTCCCCCTCTTTGCGCCTTTAATCAAGGTAGCAAACCCTTCCGAGCTGCAGAGAAATTGTGTTTGCGACTTTATTTTTTATTTTTTTAAAGCAATGCTTTGAGGTTTTTCTTGTCTTCTCCCTCTCGGTTCAACAACAAACTACTTCTCTGTATGTCCTCCGAGTGGCTTCCACCTCACCGGCTCTGTAAAACAACGCATAAAACGAGCACCAAAGGGAGTAAAAGCACACGTTTGTTCATAAAGTCCTCAGTGAACGTACGCCTCGGGTGAATCTGAACCGCACGTGACGAAATCGTGTCTCCACTTCATTAAACCGGCTGGAGAGTCGGGGCTCAAATGGGCACAACACCGAGTAGTTTGACCCTGCTCCACGTGTTGGACCAGCTGTGATGATCTGATTGGCCGATATGGATATATGGAAGAACTAATTCTTGCAATGATAAGGCTCCCTCTTTGCACAAATAAAAAGGGGGGAATTCAAACTCTTTTCTACACCGGGCGAGCAATGGGGTCCGTAGACATTTCTCTCTCAGAGCCGCGGGGGGGGGAGGGGGGGGAACGTGGCCTTCAGAGAACACAAAGGATCGACAGAATCCCTCTCAGTGCAGAGTCATTTTAACTTCCAAATCCGCCTCAGAATACTTAGAATGTTACTCATAGACGTCTTCGTGGTGAGTTGTATTTTTTACCCTTGAGCATTTCCTGGATGCAGATAAGGATTCTGGCACATGGCAGATACCAAACACCTCGGGGCACCTCCTCCCGGGGAGAAGAAAAAAGAAAAGTTCCCCTGTGAGTTCGGTTTCTGAATAGCCTTTGGTACCTGCTAGCGTTACCCCCCGCCCTCCGCCCCCTTCTCTCGTCCCCCTCTGAAAGTAGCTCACCTTTCAGTGCAAAAGTTCCTCCTCGGCCCGGGAGCAGCAGATGTTACGTTGGCCCGCTCACGCGGACGTGCTTGATCCAAGATGATTGGCTGTAATTACGGCCTGTAAGCCGATAGTGGGGGGGGGGGGTCGGGTGGGAATAGGCGTCCCATTGAGACGTCAGTCCTCCCGGTGGGTGTTTGTGAATGCATTGAGGCGCTGTCGCGGCTACGGCCTCGGCCAGCAGCGAAGGGGGGTTGACGGAGTGAGGGGGAGGTGCCTGTGATTTCAATGGGAGCACCTGGAGAAGTGGACCCCGGGTTGGAACAGTGAAAGAGTTCTGTGTGTTACAGCCGGTGTCCGTTGGGCAACATTTCTGTACGTTAAATAATTCAAAACCGTGTCGATGCCGTCAAATGACTTGGAATAGTGTGATGTTTTTGGGTAAGAAACGACGGCGATTCGTGTCTATCTATGTTTATATCATAAACTCTACACAATAAATGGACCCTAAACCCAATCAGGGATGTTTGAATTTACTCCCAAGAACCCCCACCCTGGAGATTAAACCCAAACAGTGCAGCACTGGAAACAGGAAGCAAGCCTTTCACGACAAGTATAATTCGCTCCGCATTAAATCTGCACTGTGTCGTGCAGACAAACATTATAAGATGCTCTGTAATCCACAAACCCTGGAAGCAAAACCTTGCTTCACTTCAGTTTTTCCAACCTCGGCCGTGTTGCATTGTCCCCTTTAGACCGTAGAACCAAACAAATTCAGGCAAAAGACTTCAGCAACTTTGTTAGAGTGGAAGAAAAAGGGAGTAAGAGGAGAGGGCTGCTGTGTGTTGGGAGGCACCTAATTGTCTACTGCAGCATGTAATGACAAGCTTACTTTGACATCAATCTTTCATTATTAAGAGCTATTTCTGTCTCGATGCGGGAGGCAAACAGATGCATCTTCAGGATGGCGCTGAACCAGGAGGGAGACACCAGTCTGTCCGCTAACGAAGGGGGGGGGATCATCAACGGGCTCGCGTTAACGTGTCCTTCGGCGAGTCAGAATTGGCCTGGAAGGAAGCCTGCGAGTGGATCGGTGAGGTTGCGTCAGACAGTGGGAGTTCTTTGAAGTTCATGCAGGAGGTTTAAACATTGAACGCGTCGTTATCCCCAGACTTCAATGTGAAGTAATGCAAATCATACAGATTATCGACAGGGTGCTGCAGATGAATATAATTTAGATTTTGGCAATTTACTGTAATTTTGAATAATTTTGCACAGTAACCGTGATTCCGTCCTTTAGTTTTCACCTTCGCATGAGGTTATCCAGCTGTTACCCTTGAGAACACTGCCCCCTGTCTTTGGAAAACGTACGAAACCGTCTCCGCTCCTCTGCTGCAGCCCCTTAAAGAGCTCTGCCAGGACGGGACAGATATCAAATAAGACTGAAGAGAGCTGAGGCTTGAGTGAAACTTTTGGGTGTGTGGTGTGGGGGGGGGTGAAAGGGGGAGGGAGACGTCTGTGCGGATTTGACTCATCCTCCATCCTCCCAGCAACCCCACTGGATGAAATATGCTTTGAGTGGAGATGATTACCTCTCTATCACTGTTCTCTATATTTAACCCCCCCCCCCCCCCCACCACCACCACCACCACCCTTCGCCATCCTCACACACACACACACACACACACCCTTCCTTTCTGCAGCTTGTGGCTCCTCTCTCCCTCATCCTCTCCGTACTCAGGAAAATAAGCCTCTGTCTCTCTGTTCACTTCTCAAAAGTCCCGAGGAGATTAACACTTTGAACTTCATTTAGACTTCTGAAACTTTTTTTTTTTTTAAAAGGTAAAACACATCACATGACACAAACGACTCAACTTCAGCTCCTGTTTAAGCTGTAATGGAGAGCAAAGTCTCACAAATCGAAATGTAAGTTGTTAAAATTATAAAACAAAACATTGAAAAAGAATCCAACCCCGAGGCGCAAGGACCCTGTTAAACTAGACTCTGTCTCGTCTAGACAGTGATGCTACATTTTTAATGGGCCGAAATAGAACAAATCCACCTCAGCAGGATAGGTGCTACGGGACCACAACAAAAAAACAAGAATAGGAAAGTACCTGCACATCAGAGCTCCGTTAATGCTTTTGTGAGCAGTTTAATATGATTTATTTAACATTTTGCTTTTGGCCATCCGAGAGCAGGGTGACTCCCCAGTTGCTGGGGACCTGCTCGAGTCCTCTTTATTGTGTGCTATAAAACCACATTCACCCCCCCCCCCCAAATCCCTCCACACGATACCGCCTTTTGCACAAGACTGTGCCCCCCCCCTCCCCGCAAGAAGGGCCCAAAAGCTCTCCGCAGGCCCGGCGTTGCTACGGCGAGACTGGGCCCGAGCGGAGAGACTGCTTTCCCAGCTGTCTCAGGAACGCCAGGCACGAGGAGAAGGGACGGATCCGTATCCCTGAGGATTAGCTCGCCCCGGGGGGGAGAGGGGGGGGGGGGACATCCTGGTGTTGAGCGGAGGGGGGAGGGGGGGGAGCGGATTTAAAAGCACTTTGCTGATAATAATGCAACTCTGAAGTCGGCAGAGCTGGGAGGAGGACTCAAGGCCCTTTGGGAAAGAAAGAGCAGATGGGGGGGGGGTAGAAGAAACTCTGCTGGAGGAAAGAAAACACAACCTCATCCCTGCACTCTTTGAACTCCAGGAACCACCTGCTCGCTGCTAAAACAACCAGTCTGGCTTTTTATTATTTTCTCCACAGCACATGCTCACATGGAGAAGCCATTCGCTCCGAGGAGGAAGTTCTTTGTGGATGTTGTGTTCGTGCGGTCGCATTCCCCCACGCCGGAGCGGAGGGGGTTTCGCGATGTCGATGTTGTGACATGTGAAATTTGTGCCGTGCACCGCAGTTTTTCTACATTCACCCCCCCCCCCCCCAAAGTGGAGAATAAAAACCATCTCGGAGTTTGCTTTCATAGCGTTCTGTTGCGGGTGTCTAGACATCTCAATCAGCAATGATACGCCGACTGTCAGCACGAGACATGACCATCCATCGCATTCATCACGGCAGGGATCAAAAGCAACCCCCCCCCCGAATAGCCGCCTCCGTCACACCACAGGTGGAGGATACACTGTGAAACGGCGCCATTGTCATCCCTCCTAACCATCTGCCTCACTTTCTCCACCCCCCCCCCTCTTTGCCCCTTTCCCTTTCCACTGCCACTTGTTGTCACCACAGAGCGGCCACAATGGGCCGTCACCCCGTAATGAACCCTGAGGGTGCAAGGCACTGATTTAAAGTCCCATTACCTTCACAATACTGAGGGACTGAAGGAATGATGGCTGAGGTGCCATTTTTTTTTTCTTCTTTCTGCAGGGCTCCGAGCACAGATGGTGCTTTTTCACACATGTGAATGTTAGCGGGTGAACCGCGACTTTTCCGAGTCGGGCTCTGCAAACATCTCCGAGAATCTGTTTATCACAGGTCATTTTAAAAAAAATAAAAAAATAAAATAAATGCAATATTCTGTACCACTAAGGTGGAAAAATGAAAGAATGCAATTTAGAGCAACTCCATCGAACGTCATCCACATGCACGTACCCCTTGTACGCGCGGTGGGGGCGGTCTGTGGGAGGGGTTGGGAGGGGGAACACGACCTCCATCCTAGTCCATTGTGGTGACTGTTGTTGCCCAAGCTGCCCCGTGTCTCTGCTCTCCCCACGCAAGCCGGGTTTGAAAAGGCAGCGAGCAGCATGAGGCCAGAGCGACACGCCGCTTTTCTCTTCTTTTTTTTCCCCCATCTCTCCCGTGCGGCCATTATTCCAGGGCAAGGGGTGGAGGGCGCCACGGCGGCAAAGCATGCTGGGACACATGCACTGCGAGTCGCTCTCTCCCCCCGGGTTTGGCGGTACTGGTTGCTAGGGCGCGCTGGCAGCTGCCTCAGCGCCGCGTGGTAACCGACCTATGGGGCATTAGTTCCGCTCAAGACCCCTGTAGGATGTTATTCAGCACCTCCATTTTAATTCGTCATCTGTATTCAGGTGGAGGACTGTCGTAGGCAAAAATGTGTGGTTACTGATATCCTTTCAGGTTTTGAGGTTTCAGAGTTAAGCCAAAAGTCCGTAATAGTTTGTTTTGGCGTGTACTTGTTCTGCCAAAGGACATCTGTATCGCACCGACTGTTTTCCAGAGATTGCACCTTCTCCTTTTTAGTAACAACTGCAGTGTGTTCAGGATGCTCATTGTTCACATACTTCACTGTCACTGAAAGACCTGTGACGTCATCTCCACCTCCGTTACTCTGTGCGTTGTTGCACTGTGACTCACGGTGCCCCGAAAAACATTTCAAACAGGCGGGTTTATTTTCCATAACCGCGGTTGGACTCGTGGAGGAAAGCTTCAGCGCGATGACTCATGGTCGAGATAGCATCCACCACAGGTAACATCCGCCTGCTGCGTGTCCAATGATCATTTCCAGCCAGTATTGACCTGGTGTGTCAGGAAGCGGGGGTGCAGGTTGAAGGCAGGCGGGAGTTTCCAGAAGGTGCTCTTTATTCGCCACAAAATCAAAAGCCAAAGGACGTGCACCAACGACGACTAGACATTGACAATGACGCGACAGGGGACAAATACAGTAGGGAGGTGCAGGTGATTGGACACAGGTGGAAGCAATCAGGCAATCACAGGACAAGGCAGGAAGTGAAGCTCACCCAGGGACACAAGAGACTACCACAAAAGACAGGAAGCAGAACCAAACCGTGACATGGTGAGACTGTGCGTGTGTCTCGTCGTCGTGGAGACGCCCCGCTGCAGCAGAAGCGCAGCAGAAGCGGCCCAGAGTACTTTGCCAGGTGTCCTGTCCGTCTGCCCGAGGACGGATTTTGTCACCGCGACAGCAACCCAAGACTCGCATGGGAAACCTCACAGGTGTGTACAGTCACGATCAGCAGGAAGGCCAAGATTGATATGGTCTAAGAAAGATCGCCAGAAGCAGGAGGAGGGGGTAGGGGGTGGGGGGGTTCACGGGCTGGTGTGATCCCATTGCAAGATGTTCTCAGGTTCCATATTACTGAAACCACCTGGGTCTGGATGGAATGTGTGGCTGAGGTTCATGAGTTACGACCGTAATCAGTGCTAGCATTAGCTCGATAGGCTAACTGGTCTCGACTTTGCGGGGTGGAATGCATGACTCGACCAGACAGATATGGAGCGAGGTAAAATACTGTCTAGTGGTGATAATAGCTTTACATTTTCAGCTTGTGGTCAAGCCTTCAGCAAGTAGCACACATGTAAACAAACGGAAATATGTCCAAACGTCACACTTTTGGAGAACTAAACGCTCACAATTGCCGCATGTCCTCACACAAAACGCAGGGAGAATTGGACTAAAACTCTGGGACTTCTTCTCCGAGGTGGACATGCTGCGTGTGGATTTCCAACCAAAAGCAGCCAAGGATTAAGGATGCTGCGCTTGTCTCATCACTCACTCTCTAGGATAAAGGAACGTTCGGATCAAACACAATCCCATGTCTCTGCTTCCCGCGCCTCCCCCCCCAGGACTCGATGAAGGGACTTGTGGGTTCGGTACCGCGTTACACGCAGGGTGTATCGCCACACATTCGTTCACGAGGTAGGGCGGTTTTACATTGTACAGGTTGATTGGTTCATCCAATTGTTGGCGCTGCCAGCTTTGTGTTTCCTTTCGGTTTTTTGTCGCCTCACTTGGTGAAATTAGCCGAATCTTGGCGACATTCCGCTACTCGCTCCAACAATGTTCCCTCTTCGTTTGAAACCCCGCCCTAATCCTCCATGCCTTAGACGTAGCATTTCACAAAACAGTAGGTCTGAATCAATCGGACACATCTCAGGCCCTTTGCCCCGAGGGAGAGAAATAATACGGATGCAAAAAAAATCTTTTGGGCTTCACATTTTATGGAGACAAATGGATAATCTCCAGACGTTTTGAGTTCCCACTGCAGACAAGGGCTTGTGAAAAGGAATGGCGCATCCCGCCCCAACACAAGCCCGGCTCATCAGGCATGCGGTCCCAGCTGGCACGGAGGCAATATGAAACACATAAACCCTTCTGATATTAATGACTCTGTCGAGCTGAGAGCCTCTGATGCTATTCGGAGATAGGCGCTAAATGTCCCAGAGTACTGAGAGCACAACATTATGAGCATTCATATAAATATCCTCTCCCAGTCTCCGCACCAGGCCGCTTGTCCTTGAGTTCCCATGAAAATAATAAAAGAGGGGGGCCTCTTGTAACTGGATACCCAGATATTGCCTGCAGTGGTGGCGCCGAGAGATGAAATGAAATCACAACAAGGTGATGACAATGATGCCACTTGTGGTCCAGTTGGAGACTTAGGGATCATCTCCGCTCATATTTCAACCCCCTCCCCCACCATCAATTTTCGCCGTCCCTCTTTAGCCTCCCCTTGGCACTCCTTGACATTAATGGTAATATTTTTTTTTTTTCTAAAACAAGTGCTGAAAACAAGGCATTTGTGACACTTGTTACAACAAATGGTAAATGGACTATAAAAAAAGAACAGATGAGATGAAGCGAGATTAAAAAACAACATCAAATATGAACAGATCCTGGTAGCACAGGTGATTCAGGTGGTCATTTCAATGACGTACACAGTTGAGATGTTGTCATTAGTTATGCAGTTGGTTCACTTTTTATGTTGATTTTAGTGATCGCATCACCTTTTTATCTTTTGCTGATCAAAGCACAAAAATACATGATTATCTCTACCAAATCATTCGGGTTATGTGATGAATGAGTCTGTCTCGGGTCAGTGTTTTATGGATTTATTGTTTTAGATTTGAAATTGAGAATTTGTTAAGTAAAATGATGTTTCAAGATGGGGGGAATCTCAAACTACACACAGATGCACAGGATGACCGAGGCCTCGCTGTGCTCGGGCATCCTCAACATCCTAATCACTTTTTGAGAGAAGCCAAGAGGCTGTCATCTCTGGAGGGGGGGCGGTGGGGGGGGGGTCCCAAACGTCCTTTTACGCCGGGATCTGTCACAACACCTGCCACTGTCTTTAACAGGGGGCAGAGAGGCTGGATCTGTGCCGACGAGACCCGCTATCGGCCCTTCAATAACAACCGTCCGTGTCGGGTTCCCCTTAGGCGGGACACACTACACATGGAGGGGGGGGGGTTGTTGGTGGCGCAATCAAAGTGCCCTCTTCAACTGTTGGGGAGAGATTGGCCCGTATTTAACCCCTCGTCCTGGGCTCTCGGGTCTACGGACTCGCAGCGAGCCAGTCTCCAATTTCCCTGCTGGTTTACCCTCTGAACCGTGAGGACGGATGGAAGGGCAGCTTGGCCCCCCCCCCCCCCCGAGACCTCCAGGGACGCACTTTGAGCCGGAATGGGCCCCGGAGATCCTTCATTTCATTTCATGCCTGTTAGGAGTCGGCCTTTGTTGTCTCGTTGTCCCTGTTGTTTCCTGTGTGGGAATCCCCCCCCCCCCCCTCAAAGGTAGGTTGTAATATTATAAGGAAAACCTAAAGTCACCAAGCTTAGTTTTCACAAGTTGTTTCCTTTTTATGTTAAAAGCTTATGTTATTATTTGCCGTTAGGTTTTTTTTTCCCATCCAGAAATTACACTTAAATAAATTCTGTCTTATTAAAAGTGAACAAATCAAAAGTGTGATATTTTTTAAATCTATTAAAAGCAACACAAGTTAAAACACAAACTTTCTTTCTCCCCGACATAGTGCATAATCCACAGAAACGCCCTATCAGCATTTTTTTAAAACAATATACTGTATGTCAGCATGTTTTAGCATGGGGATTAACAAGGATTTTAGAGGGCACCAGTTCTTTCATTGCTATGAAGACACAACTCCGTTTTACCTCCATTTTACCGAGGTGGAGGAGGAACGTGAGCAGATAAAGTCTGTAATCACGTCCAAAAGGATCTTTCAATCAGGCCAATTTTCTGAAAGGTTTATAAAAACTAAATTTGTAGGGAAAATATTATCAAGCAGATTTCAAATTGAGAGGATTTCTTCCCTGTGAGAACATGACTAATGAATTCTTGGCCGCTTCATGTCGAAATATTTATACAAGAAACACAACGGTGACAATCTCAACCACCAATCTGAGGGCAACATATGCTTTCAGATTAACCAGCTGGGATATAATTAAGATGGTGGCGATATCCACTCCCTTGTATTATATGTTATATAAGGTTATATGTTAGGGCTAGCCACAGCAGCTAGCGTTAGCATAGTTTGTGGTCCGATGAGTCACCGCATTCAAAACCTTTGACATTCTTTTTCTGGATGTCGTTGGCCTGTGGATTTGGCACAAGGCATTACATGAACTAAGTATGGACTGTAATTTTGCAGACATCACGTGGCGTCCATGTCCCGCGGAGCCTTTTCTCACATCCCGCCGGTGAAAACGCGTTTTCATAAACCTTTCACTGCATCCGGCTAACGAGTCCGCGGGACCTTTCTCGAATGAGAACCTAAATTGAGGAGAATGTCAAGGAAATCATTATCGCCTCCCGTTGCCCAGAGAGTGCGGTGCCATGGTGGATCACCAGCGCCGGGCCCTGTCGACCCACCAAGCACAACATTCCCCTTATTAGCTCCACGTCGCTAAAGAGATGCCGAGCTTTTTCCTCCCTGAATATCACTCGCGTTCTTGTTTTCTCAGCAAAATGGAGCACGAGAGGACGAATTACAGCAAAATTTATTTGGGATGTTGTACTGGCTCTAGAATTGTCGTGCCTGACATTTGGGAGCACGCGCCAATGCTAAATTATGGGTGACAGTCGGAGAAAAATGGTAATCCCAGGCGGTTAGCCGTGTTTGAATTGGACTGCCTTCGTGAAACGAGGACCAAGTTGCCCGCGCAGTGAATGAAAAAGTAGGTGTTGAGCCCCTAATATTACGTGTTTAGGACCGTTGCCATTCCCGAGGAGACTGTGACAGCCAAGCTAAGCAACCAAACCACACTCGACATTTCCAACTACTGAAAATGTTGAACAAAGCCGGTGCAAATTACTGTTATTATGAAAATGTGACGACTGCTCGATTACTGCAACAACCTCATTTGTTCTTTATTTGTCACGAGCAAATGGCCTCCAGTCACAACATAGAGATCGGCACGAGCAGTTAATTGACGTCTTCTTCGTGTTGTGTTCAAGGACTTTCTCCACAATCAGATCATTCTGGTGTCCTCTCTGAGCCCTTTAATCCACTTGGATTTGGTCCTCCTCCGGAAAGCGAAGCGCCTTTTACGATTACTGAAATATTCCAGTCTTCAATTCCTGCTCATTTAATCCACACACAGTAGTAAGGTTGAGTGTGGGTGTGTGTGTGTGTGTGTGTGTGTGTGTGCGAAGAACTCGCTGTAGTTTTAATTTGCAGAGACATTTAGCAACAGTTTCTTTCTCAAAGTTTGCCTTCGCCGTCGCTCATGAAGTACTCGGGAAGCGGAGATATAACTCATAACAACATTTACGACCCGACTCATGAGATCAGGATGAGTCAGAATTTATGAGGAGCCATTATTCACATTAGGCTTGTAAAAGCAGGCATTAGCCCCACGCCGGGCGTCAGTGACATTCACTTTACCTAACAGGGGGCAGGCCGAGGTGAGGGAACGGTTCCCCTCAGAGCTCTGCAAGGTGATGGCAGGGTGCCCGAGAAGGGGACTCGTTTTCTTCAAAGGCATCGGCAGGAGAGGGTCCCAGCAGAGGCTGATGGAGAAGCATCCAGACACAAATCTGATCGCTTCTGAACAGCTGATTGCGTGCGACGTGGAGGCGAGAATGGACAAAATAAACACAGTGAAGCGGGCTCCGATGTCCCCGCGAGGAACGCCGATTCTACACGGCGGCTTTAGGAAATCCGGCTGTCCCCGGGGGGGAACCCTTCAGGCCACTGTTATTAGTGTGTTTTCTAACCTCCAGGCCGAGCAGTAACTCCGCTACGACTGCAGCTATCGAGCGCATCAGTGAGCCAATGTCGTCTGCTTATGTTAGGAAATATTCTCCATTAGGTTCCCAAGGGTGCAAACACCGTTGGATCCACCAAGAATCAAATCCAACATCTGTTGTTGTTTTACTTTAATTTGCCACATTCATAAGAGTGTCCCAAAAAAGTGGTCCGTTTTCAAGCCGAAAATAGAAAATGTCAAATTAAGGCAGAGCCGGTGGCGCGGTGTGATGCGTTTCCCCCGGTGACAGTGCGTGATGGTTTCACACGGAGACGTTCGTCCATCACCCCCCCCCCCCCCCCCCACCCCCCTGACAGGCACCAAGCTGCGGATCTCCTCATTGATCCCGCAAACAAAACAAATGGCTACCTCCGACGGCGGGGACACAACGCTTCATCCTGCCCTCTCCATTAACCCCTATCGGGAAAGCTCCCCGCACAGAAGACGGAGGGCGTTGATGCACCCGCCGATAGACTGAATGCCAGACGCGGTGGGGAAAGAAATGATGCTGTGGAAGGACAGGGGGGGGAAGTGTGGGGGGGGGGCTGCTGTATGCAGGGAGAAGAGGAGAGATACAGAATTAAGCTGCCATGATGATAAATAAAAATAATCCTCAGACTGCGTAGCTCCCAGCAAAGACCAACCGTTTGAGTTTGAGTGTAAAACCCCCCCTCCGGCACTGGGGATTCTGCAGGAAAATACATCTTTTTGCTGCAACTTTCTTCTCTTTTTTTTTTTTTAAGCGCCTATTTACAGCCACTTGTTAGTCAGATATCTTCACCTCAGTGCAGAAGAATATGCTGCTCAGAAGGACACTTTAGAAAGAAAAGAAAAGATGTTCAGTTGGATTACAGCTTTAATGAAGGGTCTAAAGTTAATAATCTAAATCTAGTACGGATAGCTGTCAATCTGATGTAAAGTCAAGATGGAAATGGCCCAAAAAAATAATCTGCTGCGGGTGGTAAAGGCGGAAAACCACATTTTAATAAAAAGAGATACTTGGACATGGCAGTGGGAGGGAGTCACGGTCTGCTTCAGGGCCGCATTCCAATCCCAGCACCCGAGTTGATCTCACGGTCAACTTGTTGCTCGCTGCTCGTCCGTCACGTCCGGCATGTGTTTTCCACCCGACGGGTCGGACCACCGCCTCGTGAAAAATGAAGAAGGAAGGAAAAGCGCTGCCATGGCTGAAATGAGGTAATAATCAGGCTTTAAACTGGGCGGCGTGTTGCAGGCTTTTGGTTGAGAAGTTGCCGGGTCTTCATCATTAAAGCCGAAAAACCGCAGAGAGGAGGAGGAGGAGTAGTAGGAGGAGGAGGAGGAGGGGGGGGGGGGGGGTGGGGGGTGCGCTGGCTTCGTCAGCCCTTCTGTGTAATTAGAACAGACCACCTCTTCCCACTGTAATTAACAGCAATTGGACATGTGCTGTGACTCAGCCCGTGCTGATATGGGTGGGCCGCAGCTCGTGCTGCCGAGTTGTGAAACAAAAAAATGGATGTTTTTCTTCACCCCGTCAGCCATTTGTTTTATCGTTTTTTGGGGGGGGGGAAATTAACCACAGCAATGAGTGTGTAGCCTGTAGCCACATATGCTGTATGTTAATTGTGTGGTTACACAGATTAAAGCCTGCCGCTGACAGTGTAATTATTTAAAATAAACATGGTGTCCGTTAATATTCAGGCGCAGGGGAACTAGAAAAAAGTTGGGAAATAAGCAACGTTGCTCATAACATGGACCACCTTATTTTTTTTAAAAACGTTTTTAGTTATTTATTTAGTTATTACTATGAAATAATCATTTCGGATCCCTCCTGGACCCTCAAAATGTATCGTGCCTTGTACCAACCAATACACCCGACCCAGAGCAAGTGTTTTTTCGGGCTACTTCGGAGGCACAAAACATGGACTTCAGCAGGTTACAGTTTAAGTTTAAGTCGCGGCCCGAAGGTTGACCCAATGCCACCATCGCCTGATCTCGCTGAAATGGTTTCCAGCTGCTCAGGGGTAGTAGGAGTGGTAAACGGCGGGGGGGAGGGGGTTTGATTGGAGGATTGGAGTGAAGACGAGTTGTGACATACTCGAGGAGCCGAGACATCGAGATCGAGCCCGTCCTGCCGCTCTCACAGATCACTTCCACATGATCAGAAAAAGGCTTCGCGTCTATTTATTCTCCACTGATGAGTTGCGCCTCGGTGCTGACAAAGTCGAGGCCTAAAATGGCTGCCGTCACATGTCCTCTGGGTTTTTGACGTGGTCGACGGAGCGCTTCGATTGGCGGCATCTTCGACAACACAAAGACGGCAGCGGGGTTTTTTTTTTTTTCACGCGTCGCGGCGGGTCGTTACTCTCCTCGAACCGCCCTTCAGCGCCCTCCCCGATATGACAAAAACCACCTCTGAAGAATTCATCCCCGTCTCCCGCTCAATCTTGTCTCTCTCTCTCTCTCCAAATCGAGCCTGTGATTGGATGATATTTTTAACCTGGCTTGTCCAAAAGGTCCTTGGCATATTGAGGGACGGGAAAGCAGAGAGAGAGAGAGAGACACATGATTGGGAAGAAAGATGAGCCGTCATGGAAACACATTTGTGTCGGGGTGGGGGGGTGAGGGTGTCCGACGTGTTGCAGTAATCTATGAGAGCACTTACGTCCGTGACGTGAAGGGGCATCCATCACGTTCCTCCTCCGTCTGTGGCGGGGAGGACGCCGGCGCATGAATTTCAATGCGACTCTCGTGGGGCAATACATCACGGGGGGGGGGGGGGGGCGTTTTCGAGGAGGGCCGCGAGTTAGTCAACAGGTCGCGCTCCCTCCCCCCCAAAAAAAAGAGGAGGTCCAAACGTTAAAAAATCACCCCTCAAACTTTACAACGAAGGTTGTACACCGAGCGAAGCAGGTCGCCGCAGGTCAAAGGCCGCGTGCGTTGAAATGCCTCCGTCTAGACAACGCGACAACAGCAGAGCAGAGGCAGGTAAACATTAACACACGAGACGCTTTTCGTTCCAGCCGAAGACTGGAGAAGCACTTAAATCTGTAAATGACACAACATCATTTTTTATTACAGCACAGGGACTCTGGGTGCTAATTAAAATGGAATACTTTCAACCCCATTTTTTTTTTTTTTTTTAATCTGTAAAGTATAGACTTTCTTTCTTCTTCTTCTTGTGTAGTGACTGTGTTTTCTCCATTAGTCAAACATAACTGCCAACAGCTTTTAGATCTCCGCGGTACTATTTTGTTTCAACACGCTCTGAGAGTGGAAACCGGTTGAGGGATAACGGGATCCAGCTTTCCTGAAGTGGTGTTCAATTAATTCTTTTATTTATAATTTTTTTAAGGAAGAAGTGGACGCAGTAGGCTAGAACTATGGAGAGGTTTTTACTCTTGTAAAAAATCATACATTTAAATGTCGGATAGGAGCGGTGAAGTTTAACAAATATTTTGGTTGATTGTGAAACTGCATTGGGTCGCGCTTGACTTGACCTGAAAATCATGCCGACAGATTTTCTAATTGAGATCCAGGATCCCACAGAGAAGACTTGTCGGACCTTCCTAAAGGTTTCCTAAAGAGACTCCAATCCACTATAAAAAAAGAAAAAAAAAGACAACGGCTGTGTTTGGGAATATATGTTCCTTTCACCAAGGTCAAAGCCTGTGGACTAACAACGACAATAATGACAAACGCTCTCTTAAAGCCACGCGGTAATATGGTGTTTTATTAGAAAGTTAAATCTTACCTTCCAAATTCATCGAGACAAAATCCTGGGAGTGGGACTGGGAGAGTGTTTATGTGAAACCCTGGTGAGCCGCTGACTCAAGGGCTGCTGTGTTTATGCAGCTAAGGGCCTCGGGGCTGAATAGAGATAGAAAGGATGTGCTATTAATCCGCTCTCTATCTTAATGTCTTGGCCATGAAAAACACAGGAGCAGTGAGCGAGCAATTACCCCAACAGCTTTGTTTAAACAAGACCTGAATGTTGCTGACAGTAAGTGTACCGTCAAGAAGCCTTCAAGAATAAAACTGTCAACGGTTTGAAAAAAATCAAATTATCCACAGGGACAAAAAGAAAAAAACATCCCCCTCCAGTCAGGATTTAGAGAGATGATCATGTGTAAGCTGAGCATGGATGGCAGCAAGGCAGCCATTATTAATGATTATGTGTCTTTCACTGAGCCAAGTCTCGCGGCCTGAGCAAAATTGGAATGGAGATCACCTGTGCTTGTTTACAGACGGCGCTGACGAAGATCCCCCCCCCCCCCCCCCAAAAAAAATGCAATTTGTCCCTGTAGGAAGGCAAGCCGCCCGCTGTGGATCATTAGAAGTGAACTGATGACCCGGTTCATGAACGAATAATTAATCAAATGCATTTAATGTACACCGGGATACAGCCATGATTCTGAAATGTAATCAATAAAGAAATGAGAATAGGGTAACTGATATTTCAAAACTGTAATCAATAGAATAATACAAATGCACGGCTATGATTGTATTCAATGTAATCAACCGAAATGCATCCATGTAATACTTGATAACACCACAACTGATATTGACCAACCCGAATCACATTAAAAAGCACCAGGATAAGTCGATGATTTTATACCTTAGGGTTTCATCAAAGCTCTTAAATGGTGACTTTGATTCACACATTTAGTGAAAAAAAGGTCAATACTTACTGCTGTCATGGAAGGGAAACACTTTACACTCCTTTAATGTTTCAGGACTTGAATAATGTTGAAACCTGGGGCCTACATCGCCCACAATGCACCTGACCGCTGACAGTTCCCTCGGAGATCTGGTTGTTTCATGCTAGCAAGCTTCACGGTTAGCTTAGCTAAGCATAGATGAGAAGCTGGCAACATCTTCTCATCTATGCTTAGCTAAGCTAACCGTTCACAAGAAGGATTTAAGAAGAACTTCAAACCAAAACTGTCACGGTTTGGGTCCTCTTCCTGTTTTATTTTGTAGTTTTCATGTCTCTTGTGTCCCTGGGTTAGCTTCACTTCCTGCCTTGTCATGTGATCGTCTGATTGTTTCCACCTGTGTCCAATCACCTGCACCTCCCTCGTGTATTTATGCCCTGTGAGCCTGATGTCGCGTCATCGTCTGTGTTACCCGCGGCGGTTTGTGCACATCAGCCTGTTTTGGATTTTTTTAAAAACACTTATTTGAAAGTCCTGCATTTGAGTCCTCCCTTCCGGTACCTGCAGCGCCCGTTGTGACAAAAACATGTGCAAGGGAACGTCCAGGAGGTACGTTTGTGTATTTCAACTAAAGCAAAACCTAGTGACCCCCCCACCCCCCTTCATTCCCAGAGGGATTCAGGCTGACTCGGCTCCACTGTGACGGCAAAAAACCAAGATCACGGCTCGTTTTGCTCCCCAAAAACCGCCCAAACTGTTCAATCGCGTCTCTCCGTGAATGCACAGCGAGGGCCCGGTGACGAAAATGTTTTCTCTTCCACGCCGCGAGACGCCGCCGTCCGTCTGGCGTCCGTCCGTCCGTCCGTCGGTCGCTCGGCTCGATGCACCCGCTTGTGCTTCAGGAGAAGAAAACACCTGCGTTATCTTCCCCCAGCTGAGTGGGGCTCAGAAGCGCTGCCAAGTGGAACCCGGACAGATGTGGGGACTGGATCCGCAGTAGACGACTCCATCGCTCTCCCCCCCCCCCCCCCCCCCCCGCTCACCCGCTCCACATAAATCTCTGTCTGTCTCAAGTTTGTCCCCCGAAACCCATTAGTTTGTGTCCGCCGCATAGAGGGAAAAGCAGGTGGGATTCGGGGGGGGGGGACGCCCTGCCTTTGGTGTTTTTTGGCGTTTAGGGGCTAATCGTGTGTCTACTGAAACTGTGCTTTCGTTGAGCGAGAGAGAGAGCGATGACGCGGGACGTGTTTACGGCTTTAAGCGAGTCAAGAGACGATTGCGTTCTCCTGGAAATGTTCTCATCCCCTCTTCTCCTTCTCCTGCGTCACGGCCTCAGAATATCGAACTCGCTGTTGCTCTCGAATAGGCTCGAATACATGCAGGTGTGTGCAATGTGCGGCCCGGACTCTTCTCCTCCATCCCTCCGGCCTCGCTTTGTGGATCGCCGAGTCGACTGTCGAGGCGCGGAAACGGTACTTTCCATGTCGTGTACCGCCACGTGAACCCGGTTGTGAGCGATGGTAGCCGATGCGTTTCACCCTTTCGCTTTATAAAGACTCTTTATTAGCAACCCGGTCGCTTCGTGCTCCTCGCTTTGTGCTCGTGAAAACGCACTTTGGCCGCTAACACGGGGGCAGAGGGAGGTGGGTCCCTTTGGGGGGGTCATAGTGGAAGCGGAGTTTTCTTGCTACGGTCTTGTGAACCTGACCACGAATGACCCGACAGCATAGCGCCCTGTTAAAGACATGGCCGCTTCGTCCTTCGTCCTTTGACCTGTTGCATCGCTTCTCCGAGGCCAATAACTCGGTTACTAGGTTACTTCTTTTGGCCTGTCGCTCGGTGCGTGTTAAAACGGAGTGCAATTACAAAAGGCGTTATTCACAGAGAGAGAGAGAGAGGGAAATGAAATCCAGATTGGATTGGCGGAGCCGGAGATGAAGAGACCGGCCCGATTTGGAACGTTTTTAATGCGAGGCAATGGAGGTCACGGCTACGGCGTACGGTTGTAGTCACGGCCGTTCCTTCGACGCCTCCACCCTGTGGGAACGGCCGGTGCCAGGAAAGATGGCGGTTCAGTGTGCAGGTCCTTGCCGTCTCCTGATTGGGGGGGGGGGGGGACGAGGTTTTTGTTTTTCCATGTTTAACTGTCAATTTCCAGTAGATGTTGGACTGAACGTGATTCAAGTTTAAACAAGCAATTAAAAAAAAAACCCGAATAAAACAACCTTTCCTCTGTGCTGCGCTGCGTCACCTTCATGTCATATGAGAGTTGGTGTAATTACCAGTTTATGATGTTTAAATAGTATTCATGTCATCACCAAAGTTATAGCTGGGGATCAGATTTTTTTCCCTCATCAATCTTCCAAACTTGGTGCTTAAAAGTCCAAAAGTTCCCTAAAAATGTTAAACAAATATGGCCGCCTCATGGCCGCTGAAGTCTGTTGTTCAATGTGTATAAACGTGGAAATGTATATTTCATGAAATACGGCAAAAGCAATGTCACTCTGTATCTGTTTTAGTAATCGACTGACTCAAGCTTGTATTTACATTTTGACATGACGTTATTACAGCATTGTTTTGTTGCTTTTGCACCACTTACACATTCTGCCCTTATAGAATAGAAAATAAATAGGACGCCAAGCAACGAGACGTTGCTGAGCAGAGGCTTACTCACTCGGGCCCGATGCAAAGAGCATTTACAGCCCTGCGTGACCCGGGTCCAGAGAGCATGTGTAAATCTCATTAGCTGTATGTCCAGCTGTCCTAGCCTTCCAATTACTAAATTATAAATGTGAAATGAATCAGAAAAGGGGCTCGGTGTTTGTGCGGCGGGGGGGGGCGGATTAATCTTGTACTTATTATGCCAAAGGCAAGAGGCATTATTCATGAAACCTTCATTTCTTACTCCCCCCCCCCCCCCCCCTCCCCCTCCTGGAATGAGAAATATAACTCGGGGCCAAGAGCAAGCTTTTACTCTCAAACTCCACGGGCCCTGACAAAACAGAGCCGTAATTATGTGAAATTATTGATATAAACAAACTGATGAACGGCCTTTGGGCCCTCAGAGTTTGCTGTCAGGTACATGCGCATTAACACAGGGTTTG
Source organism: Pungitius pungitius (assembly GCF_949316345.1). NCBI lineage: Eukaryota > Metazoa > Chordata > Actinopteri > Perciformes > Gasterosteidae > Pungitius > Pungitius pungitius. The sequence goes on from NC_084920.1 coordinate 14,065,982, forward strand.
CATGTACTTTAGTCACAGTGAAGTGGGTGTTGTGTGAGAGATATTTTGATCATTGTGTTGTGGTTGTTCTGTTTCCAAATCAATGCAGCCTAAATGTTATTCTCAACCTAGAGCTATTTGTTGGGGGGAATGTGGGGAGTTTGGATTGAACAGAAGAAATGCTGGTTGGTTAGGAGGCGCCCGAAACCGCGCTGCTTTCTAGAGGAACTCTCCGGGTCCAAAACCTGCTCGCCGGTAAAAACCAACAGAGAATCTTTAACGGGCCGCGATCCATTACTGAGAGTCATAAAACGTCCCCAATACACACATCGCTACAGAGTGGGATGAGACTCATTGACGCGCCACAAGCTCATCAGGACCGTAGAAGAGCCGCTACTTGTTTCGTGCTGTTTTTCCCCTGACGGATCTTGTTGAATTCTTCAATTTCCCTTGAAAAGTAGTAATAAATATAAAAAACAAGCTCCCCCCCCCTTCGGCCGGCATGTTGAACGTACACAATGAGCTCACCGGGGTCCCACGCGGGGCTCAAACTCTGCGCCTCGACTCCACTTACGCTCACGTCAATCCCGCTGATGTATTCAAACCTGCGGCAAATTACTCATTTCCCCCCCCCCGACGACGACGGGGGCGTCTCGTCTCTGATTGGACGGGGCTCCGCGCTCATCTGTCTTTGACTCCACCGCCGCTGGGCCAGTGGTGCCATCCGTCTTCCGTGTCGCAGGCGGTGGACCGGGGTGGTCGGGCCGTGAATGAGAGGCGCCTGGTCGTCCTCACCGAGGCGCCGGGGGTTTGGACTTTGCCGTCATGAGGCGTCTTCTCAGCAAAATTTCAGAATCAATATAGCTCAGTTTTTTGGGGATTGAATCTGTTTGTTTGAGTATAATAACCTGAAACGGACAAACCTGACAAACGGAGGCTCTCAAAATGACCATGTGAGGTTTTTTTTGGTACCTAAAGGTCACGGCTCCCGCACCCTTGGGGAACTTTAGTCACGCCAGTGCAAGGTGTCACTCAATCCTGCACATTGTACCTTTGAGTAAATGTAGCATTATCACAATGTAAAAACGATTAATTGGAGGACGGGGTTGGGGAACGGGACCTCGTGATGTGAAACGTACAGATGTGCGTGTTTCCGTGTATAATAAAGCATTAATAGGAAGTCCCGTAATGTTGGGATTGTTGTCTGGGATTTTGAACCCGTGACCCCATCGCCTCACTCTGTCACCCAGCGCGGACAGTTTGCCCTGCGGCGGTTTCCACCGTGAATAAGTCAAACCAAACGAACCCGGGGCTGGAACTACCGTCAAAAAAGAACTCTCCTTGGAAAAGAAAAAGGGGGCAAGTCTCCAAGCCGTTCCTCCAGTGCCCATTACGTTTTAATAATAAATAATCTTGTTATGATGGCCGGAAATGAATGACTGGAGAAATACCCTTTGGTTCGTATATGTGAAAACTGCGTGACCCCCCTCGACGATGGAAGGCTGCATCAGAAACATCCATGTGGAAGAGTCTCTGGGTTCACAGGTACGAGCCAAACCAATTCAAGCGCTCCCTTTGTTGATCTCATGTCAGCTCGGCACCATTCACAAAGCATCCTTTGATCCTTTTATGAATGAGGGCTTCCCCACTTTTACAGGCCCTCTTGGAAATGACCTCATAAAAGGTCCCAAATTGAAATATTAGGAGCGGCGCAAATCGGCTTGGCAGCCATCGAGCTGTCGAAGACTCGACCAAGTTGACCTCAATCCAAGAGCCAAACATCTTCGTTCCCCGGGTTTCAAACTTTTCTGGCCTTCGTCCGTTCGCACTTTGTCTCCCTGCTGAGGTGGCCAAGACGAGCTCCCTTCCCCCGTCTCCCTCCCCTTCCCTAATGCGTGACCGGACCCTCCGCGTCCTCCTGCATATTTAGCCCCCGGCTTGAAATGCTTCTAGCATTAGCACATAGTATGAAAATGAACGTATCCACACCAATAAGAAGGTAGCGTTCCCTTTATTTTAGCATCTGAAGAGAAGGGCATTGTTGTATTGGCATCCCACATGACATCCGGTCCTAATGGGTCGCCATTGGTGCCGTGTCGCAGGGCCTCTGGCGTTGTTCCGCCCGTGGAACCGCTGAGGGCTAAAGAATGACGAGTGGAGAGATCAACCTTTTTGTGGGGAGGGGGGGGGGGGGGGTACACGGCGGCGAGCGGACCCTCGGCCACTGCTGAGCATCCGGTTTCAAGGGGTTTTTCGAGGGGGGGCACACAAGAGGCCCTTTTTGAAGTGCTCTCTCTCTCTCTCTCTCTCTCTGTGCTGAGAATTTCAAAGCAAAGGGATTGTTCATTTGCTCCTGGCGTGCGCGGGGGGGGGCTGAAGGCCGGGACGCCGCTACCAGAGAGAAGTCACCCAAAATACGGGTGTGTCAGCGTTCTCATGTTTGTGCGGTAAATAGCCGGCGGCTGGTTAGCTTAGCTTAGCATAGAGACTGTGGACAGGGGGTCACCGTTAGCCTGTGGCCCCCCCCAGCTCCTTTAAAACTGATTCATTAATCAAACTTACAACCCCAAGTTGTGTATTTAGTCAAAACAGAAATCGGAGTAGAGACGTATGTTTTTTTTGTTATGGGGAGTTAGTGAATAGACCAAGTCGTCACGATATATACAGAAGATGAAATGTCTAAGTTTGGTAATCATTATTTGTTTTTTCGTTTTGAGCGTATTTCCCAAATGTTAAACTCTTCAAAAAGCAAACAAATCAGTAGGATGCGAGCAGAAATATGCTTAGAACCTGTAGTAAGAAAGCATGTACTTGAAACACAACCGGTTGAGAAAATGTTTTAACGATACATTGGGCGGGTTGATGAGCCTTTTGAATGAGAGTCATTGTCGAAGCTTCAGCCCACGACGAGCTTTGTTTGTTTGCTGTTCAAATCAGATTTAATTTAGAGTGACATTGGAATAGATAAATAACACAACTGTTTAATGTGTTGAATCCTGGATTGTGAGTGAACTCTAATTAGACGAGGCGTTTAGGAGATGGCGTTGTCCAATAACTCGCAAACACACAGAGGTTTAAACCACTACAAACCACATTGATACAAGTATGCGCATCAAGAGAGACGCAAGTGTTAAAAAGTAATCAATTTCCAAACAATACGGATTTCAAAACTCTCTGTTCTTAACTAACTTTCTTTACATATGATGTCATATCTATTCGTCAGCTGACGGCTGCTGATAAGCAAGCGCCAGGCACGGTGAACACGTTAAAGTATTTTTACTCCGGCCCTATTATGGTTTCACACCAGAACCAAAACCTGCTTGACCCCAGGACACCGGGTGCGATGCCGGCAACATAAAAATAACAATCACGCCACCCTAGCGTCTCCTGAAAAGTATCTTGGACTTGGACTTGCTTTCCTGGAAACGGGATCTTTTTCGCCCTCTCTTTGGCTCGGACTCATCCGGTCCCGCTGCGTGTTTGTTGCTGATCAAAAAAGGGGGGGGGGGTCGGGGGCCGCGTTGCCATGGCGCCTATCGCTCGGCTGCTCCATCACGCGGCCGCCGGGCCGCTTTGTGGGGGCTGCAGATATGGTTTCCTTTCATACAGTGGATTTCATGGTTGGCTTTGCTCTTTCGCTTCAACCCCCTCGAGGGGGACGTTTTGCCCAGGAAGTGATTGATCCTGTTTGGAAGCTGGCTGTCTCTGAAGGAACTCGGCAGGCTGGAGAGGTGGTTAATCTTATTTTCCACAAGTGTCATATTTGACCTGCTGATCGGGGCTGATCTTTAAAAAACAAAGTGAGACCCGCTTACTCGTTCAACCTGCTGGACGAATCGGGGCTTTGCCTTCTCCAGATTGGACCATCTCTAGATAAACACGTAGTTTGGCTCATGTGGTCCTGACCGAGGTTAGAACTTCGACATCATCGCCTCTTAGTCCTGCTCCAGTTCACTGACTTCTCTACAAATAAACACAGTCCAACGGACTGACGGCTACCCGTCAATGCTCCGAGTCCAATCACCACAGCGCCTTCATGTGCTCCTTTTGAGGTTTGTTCTTGATTTTGGAGCGCGAGTCCACGACCTGCCCTCTGCAAAGATGAAATGTAAAAAAAAAAAAAAGACGTCAATGGCTCCATGTGCTCTTCGTGTCCCTGCTAGCACCTTGTTCGTCATCCAAAGCATGTTTACAAGTGCCGTAAGAGCACAAGTGGCCCACAGCGGATGGTTTACGTATCCCGATGGGAACGGCGAGTGATTCCTATCCTTCACCCTGCTGTTGTTTATTGCTCAGCGTGGTTCGATGTGTGTTATTCTTGGGCTGCGTGTTTGAACAACGCTCGTGATGAAATGCCAGCGCAGGGGCGGCGGTCAAATAAATTCCAAAACGATGGGAGCCTTAAAGAAATAATTAAAGAAACGTTGGGTTTTTCCCCTTCTCTTGGCTGCCAGCGAAGGTCACATCGTCCGCACAGGGCCCAATGGACCGGAGCGGCGTGTGTGGCACGCCAGTCCGATGAGCAGACCTCTTCCACGGCGACCGCCGGGCGCCACGTTGACGGCGTGTGAGGAGGTCAGAGTTAGTTCGAAAAGGGCCGAGACCGAAAACAGCAAGTGGAGGATTGACAACAAGCCGATGCCGTCTCTGACGTTTGGTATTTTCTTATGTGCAAGTACGCACACCCGTCACTCGTGTGAACCCATTATTTACACACATTTACCATAGTGGTGGGATTTTTTTTTTTAACCAGATGAATTTTCGGTACAACCATGAAAGCAGGAGATCCCCATTGAGGTATTTGTTGAATTGAGAACAACAAATCAGTAGAGAGAGACGGGTGCTACCGATGAAGGCTAGCGTGAGGAGGTTCCTTCGAGCTGCACCGTGATTGGTCCATTCTGTTTTGGGGTGGAATCAAGGAGATATTTTCACATCATTATGAATGGTTAGTGGTAAATGTGACCTGTATAACTTCACAATAGCGTATAAAACCGAATTAAAAGGACTAATGGCAGGATTTGGGGGAAATTTGGGGAAAGCACTATGGATGACTAAAGTAAAAGGATAAAATGTTTGCATCACCGCCACAATGTCCTTGTTACTACTTGGGAAAAAGTTGGGTTTTTTTTATACCTCCTGTCACATTGTGACGGATTGAGCAGAGAGAGACGCTTCCAACGCTAAACACTTGAACCGAGTGGAATACGCGGATATGCATCTCAAACATCTCCGGAGTGAAAGTTTCGGGGGACGCAGCGATCCCAGATGTGGCCTTTTTGTGCCGTCGGCCCGGCTCGCCACTCTCGCTCTCTAACCAGGCTGGGACACGCGCCACTGTTTTGCTTGTGAGAACCTCTCGGGTTCTCTCCTGAAAGGGCGGAGGGGCTGTTTATACGCGCCGTGCCAAACTGGGTCCGTGATTGCGGGCCACAGGTTTATTTTAATTTGCCGCGGAGAGCAGTTTTCCCGAAGGATTTGAACGTGATTCACCTCCTTTTTGCAAAACATCGGCCTCCTCCAAGTCCCACTGTTGCCCTTTTGAGGTTGGGTTTCATTTCAGATTAGTGGAAAGGAGGGGCCTTCCCTCATGTGTCCAGTACAGTATGTGTGTGTGTGTGTGTATTTATATTCGTGTGTGAGACCAAAGGAAAGTGTGGCTCTTGATAGGCTAATGAGGCTTCTCGTGGAAAGAGTCGTACTCTCAACACATCTGGTTTTCTGTGGCTGACGCTGGAATGGTACAACTTTTAATAGTAAATGTGATTTGATTTTAGTTTACTGCGCTGAAGTTGTCCGTCCTACGTAGCAGTGGGAGTCGCATCCTCTAGTATTGCACTGTTCTGCTGGAGGTTAAACTGATATATTCCAGTTAAGAGTTTGCATGCTCACTTTTCACTTCATTCAAACACACAGCAGCAGTTTTCTTCACATTTATTTTGCCGTCAAAAACAGACCGGAGAATAAAAAATGTGTTTCTGTTCTGTGTTCACTTTGCACCCAGTTCCTTTTGTGCACACACGCAGCAGCTCGGTGTTCGGCGACACCTTTCGTTCTAAGTGTAACTTTTAACTTGTTCTCTCTCTCTCTCTCTCTCTCTCTCTCTCTGCAACACTCAACATGTGGTTCACACCGGGCTCGAACAAACGGACGATAAACCGGCTTGGCTTTCCGCCGCTCGCCCCCTCAGCACGACATTGAGTTATGCCCCCCCCCCCCCGTAGAGGAGTTGTTACCCGGAGACGCGCACTCATCAGGCCCCTGGAGGCCCGGTGTGCAGGAGAGACGACTCCAGGCTTTTATCGCCTCGGCTGAGCACCTTTTTCAAGCACTCGGAACTGTTAGAAGCTGCAGCTGCACGAGGATCAGTTACGTTCTTTGTCACGCCTTGTAGGGCCCTTTTCCCAGTGAGGACCATAAATTTGCCAGGCTTGTACTGCTCGAGAGACGCCGTGTGGGTTTCTGCGGCGCTTTTTATCTTTTTTTTTTACCTTAGCTCCAAATTAATTTCCTTGCAGCAGCTAACGGAGGTTGGAAGAAATAATGGGCTCTAATTATTGAGTCTACAGGGGGGGGGAGGTTGCATAAAACACGGGGGTGAAAAACGCAGCCAAACTCACCGTCATTGTTCTCCAGAGTCGAGAGAAAAGAGAGAAATTACTGGCAGACACATTTGTGAGTTTCCTGGTTAAATCACCAGTTCTCATTTAATAATTAAGCAACATCAACACCTTTTAAGATGTAAGAAAACATCTCGTTTGTAGTAGTTTCACCCAAGAGTTCAGTAAAAAAAAAAAAAGAAGAAAAATAGAAAACCACCTCGGAGAAGCTCTCCATTCATATCAGCTTGTAAAATCCTCGTCATTTCTTCAGGACCGGGGCCTGTCTTCATGGTACCGCCGTATCCATTGTGCAATGCATGCAAGGCCCGAGCCAGACAGATGCATCGCAGCGCGAGGAGGCGTGTCTTCCGATAGGCCCGAAACTTTGCGATTGTCACGGTTTGGGTCTGCTTCTTGTCTTATTTTGTAGTTTTCATGTCTCTTGTGTCCCTGGGTAACTTCACTTCCTGCCTTGTCCTGTCTTCCCCTGTAATTGTCTGCCGTGCCTGATTGTTTCCACCTGTGTCCAATCACCTGCACCCCCCTTGTGTATTTAAGCCCTGTGAGTCTCTTGTCTTGTGTGGCGTCATTACATGTCGAACGTTCATGTGTCGAGTAAGTCCGTGTTTTCAAGTCCAGGTCCCTGGTTTTTTTGTCTGTTTTGTTTTCTCCTCCTTCCTCCCCTTTTTGGTTGGAGTGAGTTTGAGTTTTGACTATTAAAGTCCTTTTATTTTTTCATTAACTCCGCATCTGAGTCCTCCCTCCTTGCCCTCGCACCCGCGTATTGACAGCGATCTCTAGATCAATAATAAAGCACAGGTTTTTACCAAATGAAATGGTAAACCCCTGATAACAAGGCAGCGATATGAAACAAGGCCAGAATGCACTGAAGAATGTCAGTAGTCAGAAAACAGTTCCCCGATTCCCTGACTCATCCTGTGCTTGGCACATTAAAATAACAGCCCACGCACTGAAGCAATTATGAGAATAATGTGCTGTGTTTTAACAGCTGTAGAGTGGGGGGAGGACGAGGGGGGGGGGGCTGTGGGATTTGATGAGTCGCGGAATGCCAAGAGAGGAGAGACCTAACCAGAAATGAAGGTGCATTTAAATACACGGTGAGAAAGAGCACAAGGAACCTGCTGTAGGTCAGCGTTGTTCCTTGTGCATTTCTTATGGGAGAGAAGGCTGATTTAGAAGTGGGCGTCGCCCTGGTTTCCCTCAACAAAAAAATAAATAAACCCGGAAAATTAGAGCCAGTGACGGTGATTTTTTTTTTGCAATGTGTTGCAGCAAAGAATGTCTGCATCTACGGAGACAGCTGCTGATAGAGGAGGTGGCACATGACGTGACCGGGTTAAAGAAAGTTGTCCGAGTTGTGGCGATTCAACTTTTGTAATAAATGGAATGATAACATCCAGAGAGGGGAAGGAGAGTAAAGTGGGCCACATGCATCAGGATTATCATGCAAGGGACGAAAACCGAATCCCCTCACTTTTCAAACAAACACCCTCCTCCCTTCCCAAAATGCATCGGGACCCACAAAAAAAAGGGATTTTTTTCGCCTGTGTGGCCACGCACACGGTGCCGCATGCAACGCGGGGCCCCCTTCTTATCAGGCGACCCCCCCAAACAGCGAGGGCTCTGCCCGGGGATCAGGATCCAGAGGAGGGAAAACATCTGTACTGAAGCGCTCGAACTGTGAGGGAAAAAAAAAAAAGCGTTGTCGTCCAAGGTTATAATTCATCTTGGGTTTTGTGGGCAGGAAGTGGAGTCACATGCCGTGTTTTGCCCGTAACTGTTCGCCGCCCCCCCCCCCCCCCCCTGTGAATCGCCCTCTTGTTCCAAGGTGCCCCCCCCCCCCCCCTGCTCCCCCGATACGCACCGACTGACCTCTAAATAGGGAAGTTTTATGCAGCTGACCTTTGACTCTCAACGTCTCCGTATTTGCGTCTGAGAAAACAGTGAAATTATGACACTTAACGCTGTGTCTGGAGCCCATTGATGACTGGGCGACGGTGACTGGGCCCCATTGAGGTGGACTGGGTCGATCCCCCCCCCGACACCCGTCTCTCCGGTTTAATAGTGACGCGACTGAAAACGCGCCCAAACACTGACGCGCCGTTAAAAGAGCAGTCGAAAAAAAATGGGCTTTCACTGGTTTCACGGGGCGTTTAGTCGCCGGGACATAAAGTCCCTGCACGCGCAATTTCAACCAATTTACAAAAAAATGATGGCGAGGCTGCGCAGGTAGTGCTCGAAAAAGTGAAAAAGAAAATTTCAACTCATGAAATTGAAGAAAAAGTCTCAAGTGGATTTGATGAACGCAAAAACCCAAATCCAGGGTGATGGAGAAGGTAAAAGAGGCTCCTGGCGTGCAAGTTAGCATCGGCCTCGGCTAATCCGGGTGTCCCCTCCACGGCTCACACCGGGGCTGAGCCATATGTGAGGGGGGGTGGGGGGGGGGATAAGTCCTGTGCACGAGCAGCCAGCAGTAGCCTCTTTGAACATCTTCATGATGTGCGGTCACAGGGGTCTCGCTCCGCTCTCTTTGGATCAAATCAATCGGGGGGAGGGGGGTCGGGGGGCCTTGAACGCCGCGTGGTCCAATCAGAGCAATCACGACCCCCCTCTTATCTGTTTGGCGCGGCCTGCCGCGGAGCCCTAATCAGCCCCCGTATCTCGGTAATGGTGTTACGGTTAATTGTCCCCCCCCCCCCCCTCGCTGTGGCCGTATCCCCTTTCGCTCGTGATCTCTATCTGCAAATGAGGTCAGAAAAGGCATATGGATCTGGTTACTGCACGCTAACGGGGGGGGGGGGGGGGGGAGAGCGCGACGTGGCTCAGATTTAGTCAACATGAGTCAGTTCCCAAGCCAGAACGATTTGCATATTCCTCCGAGCTCCTGCGTCCGACCCGGCCCGGGTAACGGCGTGGTATCTGCACAGGTCCAGGGCGAGTGGGTCCACCCCGTCTGAGCGAGATGCAAATCTATCCCAAAGGACAAATTATGATGCGGGTCAGGATTTGGTTTAAACACGTTCTCTACCATTGACCGACCCGGTCTGGAAAGAGCGTTTTAAATCCAGCTCCAGAGTCCAAACCGACTGACACAGCATGACTAAAGATACAAAAAAAATAAAAACGCACCCTTGGAGATGGAGATCGATGTGAAGCAAAAGGTCAGCCGGGGTCGCAACTGAGTCGTCTTTTGACACCTCCAACCCGTCAAACCCTCTTTCACGGCGAGGGGTGCGGGGTGCGGGGGGGGGGCGGGGGGGGGGGGCGGGGAGGGGGGTGTAAGCGCTGTTCCTTTCAAGCCGCTCCCCATGCATAAATAAACCTGGACCCTCCTCTCTACCGGGCCAAGCCTCAGGCCTGCTCGGGGGGGAGCAGAAGGTCTGAGAGCATTCCTCCATGAAGACTCTCTCTTTTCTAACTTTGCTTTGATTTCACGCTCATTATGCCCCCCTCTCCCCCTCCCCCCGGTCCCCCGCAGCTCTGCCGGTCCTGGACAAGAGATCCCATACCTGATGAAACAATGGGGGGGGGGTGGGGGCTGTGCTGCATGATGAAGCTAAGCCGAGCTCGGGGTGGCAGGAGGAGATTGCAATGTCTGCCTACGTCACTTTAACAAGGAATGAGGACAAAAAAAGGTGGGGGGGGGGGCACCATTATCCTAGGTTAGCTTTATCCTGCAGACGAAATGAAGCGCTCCTGAGGGAAGAGCTTCTCAGAGGTGTGACGTCTCAGCCGGGTCACTTCTCCTCACGGGCCTTTGTTACTCCCGCTGCCCAGCTGCTGTGCTGCTGCTGTCAGAGCAGAGGACCTTCTCCCTGATCTTCAACCTCCTCGCCCCTAATGATGCCCCCAAGGCAGCAGGGGGTGTGCGGGGCAGGTGGTGGTGGTGGTGGTGGTGGTGGGGGGGAGGTCTCTCTGACTCTGATGATATCACTCATTGTGTTTGAAGGGCTGCAGACGCGTTGAGAAAAAACACAATCCACAAAGGCCTGATTTGATCTTTCATTTGATACATTAACTGGGGGGCAAATTGGTAAATGAGAATAAAACGGAAACACTGGGGGTGACAGCAGCAGATGTGAAGTGGCCGGCGCTGATTATTGGAACCGTTGGAATCTTTAGGAGCGTTTTTGTTTATCCCCGAAAAAGAGAGCAATTGCTGAGGGAGAAAAGTTTTCTCATTCAATTCAATGAGAAAGTGCGTCTAAACTTTTGAATGCTACTGTATAAATGATCAAAAAAATACCAATGTCAAAACTGCTAAACAGTAAATGCAATTTACCAATGGGCAAATTGTTAATAAGCATCCTGCAAACTATTGGAGATTTTAATCCCGTTCTGGCCTCCATCAAATGATACAACATGGCCCCCTAGTGGAGGTTTAATGGAACACAACACGCTTCCTATGAGAAAAAAACACCACCAAGTCAAGAGTGGAGATGGAGTTCTGCTGACTCATCAAATCATTGGATATGATCTATCGAATGCTAGGAAAATCAACATTTAGGGTTATTAGAAGAGGAATTAAATACAGTGAGGATATTTATGTTAATTGCTTATAGCTCCAGGTAATGAGGGGAAGAAGGCAAACAGCCAAACAGCCTCGATCTCCTTCCGGAGGGGAGCGAAAAGAGATGTCCCAGTCGTACATGGCGTGCTGTTTGGTAAATAAGGTTTACATATGTAAACACTCCACCTTCTCTTGACACACTAAAGCCACTGTTGTCTCGCGTGTCTTAAAGTTTGACGAGGCCCCCGATCACAGCTGCTGTCATCCAATCCACAGGGACTGAACATGACTGACATCCTCAAAGTCCTGCCTTGTGCTCAGAGTCCACACACACTGGTGTGAAGGATAAAGCTAAGCTGACTTATACGCACACGCGTACAAAAGTTGGCTTTCAGGTTTTAAAGCATTGAAACACATAGATTATTCTTTTACTAATCTGGATAAATGTAACGGATGTAACGGATCTCTTGGATAAAAAGCAACAATAATGTGATATTAATAGTAATACGTTCAAACAAACTATCTATGTAACTCCAAAGCTAATAAAAGATGAATTGCCTTTTTCGTTCAGATTGTGATGTGAGCAATGATCCGCGTCCTTCCTAAAGCTGCTGACCTTTGACCTTTGACCTTTATAGTCTTCAGCAATCTGCTCATCTAACAGACCTGGAAGAAGACACGTTTGTAGCAGTAAAAAGTCTGAGTGTCGAGACAATATTAATAATGGCAAAGGTATTACATATATTTCATGGTAGAACGCCGATCTATTGCCTGACACTTGATTGTGGTGGATTCAACAAGAGCATTCTAGAATAATTAAGCTACTTCCCTTTGGTAACATCACAGCGGTGCACACTTCAGCGAGAAGATGACTCCACAACTGAGCTAAATAAGGGCACATCTATTCATTTGCAACATGAATGCGTCAAAATAACACACAAACTGAAAAGTGTGATTGAACAAATAGTTGACTTGAATTACGTCATAAATAAAAAACGCTGTATGCTAAATGCAGCTTTACACCGGTTTGTGGTCTTTAAATATAACCGGCGAATATAACTGGTGAATCATGTGAATTGCAGCACAAGAGTCTATTCCAGAACATACAATAAAATATATTTTTTTGTGACTATTTTACCAAACACCACTTAAGTGTTTGTGAAGGCTTCACGGTTTTCAATAATATGTTATACACCAAAATGATGTCAAATGTAGAATAAGAAAAAGAAGTCAGTGGAGCCTATACAAGAGGAATTAAAGACAAAAGTTAAAATAGTGGAAGGAATAATAGCAGCACGCCTAGTATATCTTAAATGTAATAATATATTATAAAGAAATCTGGGGTATAGTACCACAATATAATAAATTGAAATTTAATATGGGTATAATAGGTTATAATAATAAAGTGAATACATAATGTAACTCGCCAAAATAATACCCAGCAAAAGTATGTAGTAAATACGGCTTGTGCTGGAAAAGTCTGTTTATATCCAACAAACACAACAATAGGTGAAGATGCACATATTAATACATGATTTTGTGAATGATATGTAAAAGTGTTAGAGGAGGTAAAAGTGGTGCGCCGCCCGGGAATCGAACCCGGGTCGCAAGAATGGGAATCTTGCATGATACCACTACACCAGCGGCGCCCATGGAAAATGCGGTAGCCACACGTGTTATATAGTCGCTACCAACCAGTTAATTGCAGTAGGGTGTCAATGTTTACAATGCTTTGCAGTTCGGGTAAACACTTTAATCACATGCTATACAAGCTACAAATCAACGAAGTAATTTCTCATATCCTTGTTACTTTATTTGAAAAAAGAACGGAAGTACTAAATGTCCGACATTTATTCTGAAAGTGTAATTAATTTGCTTCCGGATGAACTGCGTCGTTCTAGGATAGTTTAGTATCTGGTGTTTGACGTTAGTGGGCTACCATAACAAACAGCTAAAACCTGTTTTCAATGGCAATTAGTTAGCAAATCAGTATTATAGACGATAAGATTTGGGCCGGTAAAAAAGTAGAGTTTGAAGTGTAATGTTGCATTTGCAATGAACAATGCTAGTCTGATAGCCACATAGCAGCTACTGTCTCTTGATTAGCTATGCTAATATCCCGTTATTCGCTATAATTTGACAACACTCTTCCCAATTAATCCTAACTGGACACGTGTTCCTCTCAATCTGTGTGAATTATAAATCTAGCCAGCTCAATCAGACGCCGTCTGATGTTTCGTATGCTAGGCTAGGCTAGCATGCTAACGTAAGCCTGCTAAGCTACCCGCGGCTGTTGGCGTGTAGCATGAATCCGTGTGAGCGTCGCTCTTCCCGGGTCACAGTTCTCAGAGTTTGCACTCATGTCGGGCAAGAGCGCCGGTGTGGAGTGGGTGGAGACCACCGAGGAGGTCGTTATAACCGAGGAGTGCCTGACCCCGGATCACAACACGCCTCCGGGTACCTACACGTTTGACTTGGTTGACAACTAAACCGGTGACGTCACTTGTTTTTTTTATTCTTATATGTGTGCTTAATTATTGCCTTTCGTTCTTGTTCTCCTGCTTCTTGTAGTGGTGCCGGTTTTGGAGCCGGAAGAAACTCCAATCCAGAAATTACTGGACACTGTGGGACACGGCGATAACCCAGAGTCTGATGGGGGCTTTTGTAAGAAAGAGACACTCCCTCCTCCTCTGCTCACATCACTTGTCACTTGGTGTTCGCTGGTGCACTTTGTTTTGTTATGTTACTATGTTGTCTTATCTGTCTTGTTGTCCATTGCCAACCGCCGAGTCAAATTCCTTGCATGTCTGACATATTTTGGTAATGTTTCCTGATTCCTGATCCTCGTGAGAAGTTTCCTTCTAAACCTTAAGTGGCCGTGATCTTTTGCCCCTTCCAGATTGCGAGGAGTGCCTGACTCTCTTCCAGGACCAGAGTGATCCCTCCAACGTTAACGGCCCGTCCTTCATTCTGGACTTTCCAGCGAGCACGGGTCTCCCACAGAGGGCCCTCCTCACGCTCCCCTATGGCCTGATGGTGGGCAGATCTAGCATCCCCAACGCGGGCGTTGGGGTCATAAACCATGGGCCCACGGTGTCACCGGGGATGCATTTTGGACCGTACGAGGGGGAAGAGGCCGCGAGAGAAAGCGCCATGGCGAGCAAATTCTCCTGGGAGGTGAGGTTGGATTTGTTTGGCCTCTCTTAATAAATCTCAACGTCGACGACCCCTCATTAAATGCGCTCATTTTTTTTTCTTGAAAATATTCTGCAGATTTACAAAGATGAATACGAGTACATCGACGCAGCCAGAGAGTCTCACTCGAACTGGATGAGGTGTTTTGAGATCTCTTTCCGCTGTTTCTCTTTCTATCTCGCAATTCATTTGGAAGAAAAACTGTCCGTCCGTGTTTTGTAATATTTACCTCTGTTCTTATGCAGGTACATCAATTATGCTCGTAACAAAGACGAGACAAACTTGCTGGCGGTCCAGTACAAAGGCAGCATCCTCTTCCATTGCTGTCGCGCCATCCGCCCTGGAGACGAGCTCACTGTGTGGCCCAGCGCCGCTTTTCAGGGCCACTTTAGTGAAGCTTGGAGCCAGGTGTGGGTCATGAAGTTGAATGCAACAGGTGCCGTTACCACCCAAGTGTCCCTAGTTACAAAAATCCCTTTCTACTGCAAAAAAATCCTTTACAGTGCAATAATACATGATTTTTCTTTCTTTTTAAATCTCAGAGAGTAACGCAACCGCGACGTCTCAGATCTTCCTCTGCTCACACTGCCAGCTGTCCTTCACCACGGAGTCCTTCCTCCGGCGGCATACGGAGAACTTCCACGCGCAGCCTGAAGAGGGCGACGCCACAGCGGCTGCCGAGGCAGCTGAAGAGCCCTCTTCCGAGGGCGACTCGGCCCTCCCCGCGGCCTCCCTGGTGGTGTTTTCTTCGGTCGACGCCGGCGAGTCCAAGACGTGTGGCGACTGCGGCAAGACCTTCAAGCAGCTGCCTCACCTCAGGAGGCACAAGCTCTGCGTCCACTCAAACAGACGTCCCTACTGCTGCCCGCAGTGCAGGCGCAGCTTCAGCCAGGCGTCCGGCCTGATCCGACACCAGCTGGTTCACAGGAAGCGCGCCGCGACCAAGGCCGCAGACGCCGTTCCCGAGGAGGACAAGGGGAGCTCGACCCCGAGGCCGGAGCCTTTCGGTCCCACGGATCCAGCCGAAGCGGAGGAAGCCGACGTTTTGGCTCAAAGCGAGAACGTGCGAGAAGCTACGGACGCGACCGACGCGGAGAACGCACCCGCCGCGGAGGACGGGGCGTCTCCACACAGTTGCTCGGACTGCGGCAGGAGCTTCGCCAACGAGGCGACCCTGAGGGAGCACGGGGCGGCGGCCCACGAGCGGCCGCGTCCGTACGTCTGCACCGTGTGCCAGAAGTGCTTCGGCCAGTACCACGACCTGACCCGGCACCTGCTGCATCACCAGAAGCAAAGCGAGAGGGGCGAGAAGGTGGACGAGGCTCCGGAGGGATCCACCGCCGCGCCCTCCAGCTGTGCCGAGTGCTCGCTGACCTTCTCCTCGGTGGACGCCCTCCAGCAGCACATAGCGGAGCGTCACTCGGAGGAGAGCCGCGGGGACGACCGGCGCCGCGATCCGGACTACAGCCCGCCGCCGCAGGCGTCGGAGGAGCTGGCGGCGGTTTTCCCAAGACGCCAGAGGCCCCGGCGCCTCGGGGCCGGCTCCAGAATCGCTGCCATAACCGAGCTCATAGCCCCGAAACGAAGGGCCGCCTCCTGCAAGAAGCCCCCCGCCGGCCCCGAGAGGAGCGCCGCCGAGGCGGACGCGCCCGCCCCCGCCAACGGGACGCCGGCCAAGTACAGGTGGTTCAGCTGCAACCGCTGCAAGCGGACGTACGGGAACCCGGACGACCTGGGGGCGCACGCCTGCGCTCCGAAACCGCTCAAGTGCGGCCTGTGCGGCGCGACCTTCGGCAAGTCCGGCTTCCTGAAAAGACACCGGCAGACGGCGCACGGGGACGCCGCGTCTTACAGCTGCGAGCGCTGCCGCAAGGTCTTCTCCACCTCCGGCAACCTGAAGCAGCACCGGAAGAGCAACACCTGCATGAAGTACCACTGCTCGTCGGAGCTCTTCCCCTGCTCCTTCTGCCAGTTCTCCTTCACCATGAAGAGCTACCTCCTCAAGCACGTCAAGAGGCACCACCCGGTGGAGTACCTGTCCCACTGCAACTCCGGAACGCTGGGAGAGGAGCAAAAGGCGGAGGGGTTGGAGGAGGAGGAGCAGGAGCAGCGGGACGGAGAGGCGGCGGGCGAAGCGTACGCGTGCCCCCACTGCGGAAAGAGCTGCGGCAGCGCCAAAGCGTTCAAGTCGCACTCGTGCTTCCAGCAGGTGAAGGTGCTCTACCTGTGCACCGACTGCGGCAAGGGCTTCGCCAACCACTACGGCCTCAAGCAGCACCAGCGCGTCCACACGGGTGAGAAGCCCTACGCCTGCCCGCACTGCGCCAAGAGCTTCTCCTACACGGGGCAGCTCAACGTGCACCTCAGGACGCACACGGGTGAGAAGCCGTACCTGTGCACGCACTGCGGCGACAGCTTCCGGCAGTCGGGCGACCTGAAGCGGCACGAGAGGAAGCACACGGGCGTGAGGCCGCACCGCTGCACCGAGTGCTGCAAGAGCTTCAGCCGCCCGCAGAGCCTCAAAGCCCACCAGATGCTCCACCTGGGGCAGAAGATGTTCAAGTGCACCCAGTGCGGCAAGAGCTTCTCCCGCAACTATCACCTGCGCAGGCACCACCAGAAGATGCACCTGTAGCACTGAATGCGCGAGTACCAGGTTTTTTTTTTTTTTGTTGAGAATAATACTTAAATACAATTAAATCACTGCAAATCTCAGCTTGCCAGTATATTAAAGACATTATTATTGTCTCTGTGTTAACTTTGAAATAAAAACACCAACTGCATCGTCACTGTTGACCATTTATTCCACAAAACATACAATGCAAAGCATGTGCACTGTACAAGCCTTAATATTATGAAAATACTCCATAACCATGCCTGTTTTTTTCCCTCCTCAATTCATTAATCTCAATTTATTTCTGCAGTCATCCAGATCCAACGCTCTTCTCAACATTTCTTTTGTCAGTTTTTGTTCTTATTAGCTCATATTTCCACCTTTTTTTTTTTTTTGACCTATGTTTATAAATATTAAGTAAAGTTAAAATATTTCAGCCTTACCTGAACTCTACATACTGGCAATGACAAGTTGACACAAGTAGACTCAATTCTCAAAGTGTGCGTGAATTGAAACGGGTACAAACCTGGCAGTGTGTTCCGTGTGCTGAGCGCAGCCGTGTCGGGTGCAGCTGCTGGTTCCCAGACACGCGCTTTTTTTTTTGTTTTTGTCAAAATCGCCATCTCTGCTCGCTGGTAACGGCTCCTTTCGACAATCGCAGTCCTGTCACGTCCGTTATGTCGGGAGTCCTAACTAATACCAGGTACACAAGTCCTTGACAACATCCATTTGGAGGGGGGGGAGAGAGAGAGATCCATTGTTCATCTGTGGCTTGCTTCTGTGGTCCTACTTTTTTTAGTTGTTGTTGTTGAAAGAAGCGGGGGGTGAATCTGATGAGTCTTACTTACAGTGTGTAAAAATCACACAAACACTTCTGAAAGGTAGGCAGCAGGTGGTTCTCGGGGGTTAAGTGACAGGACAAAGGTTGGGTTACAGTTTTTTTTTTTTTTATCTGGAGCACCTCGTCGACGTCTTCAGTGCAATCTCCGTCCAATTTACATCACTCCAAATATACAACGACCCTCGATCTCATTAGTTTATATTATGTTAAATGTTATCCACAGTTTAAAAATTTTTACAAACCAAAAACTGATCCTTAAACCGCACGGTATCACATCTGTACAGAGAAAATGTCACAAAACAAGGCAAAAAGAGTTTTTTTTTTTGGCAATTAAAAGCAAAAGCCTGGTTCCATCTCAACCACAAATCAAGGGATTAAATACTGAAAAGGAACAGTACATCTAGAGCTCAACAGAGTCTGTATTTGTGATGCTAAAACTGTTCTTCACAATCCCGCAAATGGTAACAGAAAAACATGGTTAAAAGGGGGGGGGGGGTGGCCGAGGACACATTTACAATATGCGACTGGGAACCGAGGAAATACCCTGCAGGTCAAGTACAATAACACCGTCTTCTCCTGGCACGCGCCGCCGACCTTTAAGGTTGCTTCTTTTTTTTTTTGACATTTTATTTTATTTTTTTATAAAGGTTCAGATTTCAGCTCCTCCACCCTGCACTCCAGGTCTGCCACCTGGAGAAGAGAGAGAGAGAGAGAGAGAGAGAGAGAGAGATGTTTGGCTGGCTTCACAGCGTGCACATTTCATTCATATGTCAGTGTGCGAGTCCCGGCGGGACGCGACATGGACCAGATCGGCTCCCTTGCTATCGCCGAATCTTTGACTGCAGTGGAATAAATATTCATTGGTTCGTTTCGAAAAGTGGTCTTCGAGAACTGCCCTTTTTGTTGCCTTCCTTCTCTAGGTGAAAGAGCGCTAGATGCAGCCCGTGGAATGGGAGGGGCCGAAGAGACAGAGTGATTCAGATCGCCACCTCAAACTAACGATAATCCCTTTAAAAAGAAAACTCAGTCATGGAGATAAAAAAAACAAAAAGCATAGTTCCTTATAGTTGATCTAGAACAGGGATTCTCAACTAGTGGGACCCGTTTTTAATGGGTCGCGGGCCTTAAAGAATTAATTAATTAGAATTTGTTAAAAAAAATCACTAAAAAAATCATTCTGTGATTTTATTTTGAAGGGACTTTTTTGTCGTTTTTGTCCATGTTTTCAGCAGCGTGTGCCAGGTTGGGTCAAACCATTCTGATATGGGGGAGACATTGGGTTTTTAGGAAAATTATACATCCTGAATATAAAATTCAGCGTATGAACTTGATTTTGAATAAATTTGAGATGTTGAGAATGTTCCCCTCAATTTGGGTCGCGGCTCGTCATTGAGGGGTGATGGTGGGTCCCGGAGCCAGAACCAGTTGAGAACCACTGATCTAGAATAAGAATAGAACTAGCTTTTGTTCCTGTTGTAGTGCATGAAACACAGACGCTGAGTGACGTTGTTCTCCCTTCGGTTTGTATGAAGGTCACAGGAGGGCACACGTGCACCCCCCTCTCATGCCTTACCTGCTCCTGAAGCTGCCCGGACTCCTCTTTGAGGAGCGAGGCCTCGGCCCCGACTTGTGCACAGCGCTGGGTCTCCTTCTTCAGGTACTCGATCTCCCTGTTTCAACGGAGGCAGAGTGTCAGTGACGTGATCTCTCCCCCCCCCCTCACAAAAAAAAAAAAAAACCTCTCGTATTTCATAGCGCCGCCTCACTTCTGCTGGTACTCCTTGATCAGGCGCTTGGCTTTGCTGTACTTGCGCTCCAGGGCCTGGTACTGGGACTGCGTCTCCTTCAGGTGCTCGTCCACCGCCTGGCACAGGCTCTGAGCCTCCATCCAGTAGCCCTCCAGCTTCTCCATGCGCTCCTTGTTCTCCTGCAGCGTCTGCTCCAGCTGGGCCTTATCCATGCGCCAGCGCTGCTTGTCCTGCTCCGCGTGGTGCAGCTTTTTTGGGGGGGGGGGGGAGAGACGGGCGGCGTTTTTTTTTTTTCAATGGATGCGATCTCTGACCCTTAAGATCGGTCGAGGCTTCGTCTTGCGGTGTGGGATGCGGGACTGCGACGTTCAACCTACCTTTCTCTTCAGCTGTTGTATCTCAGCCTGGGTCACCGCGTGCTTTATTTGGAGCTTCATAGCAAAGGGAGAGGACAGTTTTAAATACCACAAAGGGAATAAAAACGAGCTGTGATTACACGGAAACAAAACGCTCCAATTAAGGAGTCCACTTCCCACCTCTTTGTATTTATGCGCCAGCTTCTCCGGGTCCGTCTCCAGGGGCGACATGTCCTCGTTCTCCGCCAAGTCGAACACCTCGATGGCGCTGGGATACGGCGGACTGACCTCCTCGTCCTCATCCTCTTCCTCGTCTGTTCCGTACTCGCCGCCCTGCGGGGGGGGGGGGGGGGGGGGGGGGCGTCCGGGTTAAGGAATCCGTTTGTACCCTTTGCGTTTTGAAAAAGCCGGTTCCCCAACTAGCGTGAACCCGACCCGTTAAGGCTTGATGTATTTCCAGTTGAGTCCGCGTGTGTGAATGGATCAATTGAGTGTCAAACCAAAATCATTTCAAGATTTACGGCTTCTCCTACGTGTTAACAGCTTTATTACAAATGATGTACTGACACCAAACGGCCACCAGGTGGCGCAGGCGTCCCGCGACACAAGCAACTTCCTCTCCGCCGTCCTAATGAAACCACAGAGCGTATTTTGATACTGTTGACTCAAAAAAAAAAAAAGAGAATATCTGAGATTAACAAAGCAGAGGCCGGCCGAGGGCAACGTCGTGCTGATCCCCCCCCCCCCACCAGTCAGAGCTGGGCTTATTGTTGTGTGGCTTCCAACGACACAGTCTCACCAGGGAGGGTGACTTCTGTTTAAGGTGGAATACATGTCATAATCCTAAAGGGGAACCGGGGGACACGCAACGAGTCCAACCATCAATGTTTAAGGAAGTATTTTGGGCCCCGGCAGCTTCAGCAAATCCTGTATTTGTGGATCACTTCATGACTGCTTAATGTTGATCAATGCATCCATTTTCTTTTCGTCTACAGGTGTCCAGGAAGTACAATTAATGGGTTTTATATTCTAATATATTCTTTTTTCGGATGGATTTTAATTAAATTGAAGTTAAGTTTGAATAAATCCTTTTTTAGGGACGCCTCACCTCCTGCTCGTCCATGTACTGGTTGTAGCGCTGCTCCATCATCTCCCTCTGCCAGCGCTCCTGCTCCAGGGTCTGCTGGATGAGCTGGGCCACCTCGCTCTGCTCGCCCGGCTTCTCTCGCCCGATCACGAACCTGTGTGACAATGCTCAGTTAGCACCGAACCAAACTGAACCCAACTGAACCCAACCCAACTGAACTGAACTCAGGCCAAATGATGCACGCATTCCCTTGTCTTCTCCGGAGCACAAAGGACGAAGGAGGTGTCACATACTGTACTATACAACCTCTGGAGTAGTAAGTATGCAGTAAGGAATATGCTGGCTCTCTAATGATGTGGAGCCACACAGAAGCGGCCCGTGTCGACCCAGTCTCACAGCAGAATGTGTAATATCTACCTTTTGTCCACAAGGGGGAAACGTGGTATTGTTACAATTTGCCCCCCCCCCAAAAAGTGTAACAATATAACGTTTTTTTTTGGCCTATTCATTTACATTGCTTTGCAACTTGGTCACGTGACTATCAAGTTTCCGTCAGCTAAAAAAAAAAAGAAAATGGCGGACTGTCGGGTTATTTATTATCTGTGAAAAACACAATATCATAAGAAAGCATCAGCATTTGTTATGCATTTCGATGGCATTTCTGGCGAGAAGCACGCGTCATATTCTCATAATCTTCTATCGGGGACTGTTGTCGCTGTGAGTCTGGGTTGCCTGTGTGTGCGATTAGAATCAAACCCCTCCCTCTCCTTCGGCCCACTGTACAGTCTGTTTTAGGCCGCTACACGTTTCCTGATGGAGGCTCGCAAATCTTCTTCCAATTAAAGCCACTGTGTAAACAATGAAAAAAAAAAATGAAAAAAAAAAATAGAAAGAAACACAGTGAATCCCGGTGGAGCCGCAGACGGTTATTAAGCATCCGCTGCAGCCTTTCAATCTCTAACGGGGTAATTAAATGCTCGCAAACGCGCTTCCTGCACCTCATCTATTTGTTAATGAAAAGGTCTGAGCTCTGGTGCCCTTCACCGTCCCTGCAGCAGATCCATAATGTATGAGCTGTGGCCGTCTCTGATCTTCACACCGCGCCAACAATCTTCTCAACCCCCCCCCCACAGCGCTGACCACCACGCCCTGAATTATAAATGGCTGAGCTGCACCAAAGGCGCAAATATCCCGCCCGGCGATTCAGAATGACGCCCATTAAGTCCCGAGTCCGAGGTAAAACGGTAAAATTAGAGTTTTGTGACTTTAAAGAGAGCGTTATGGAAAAGAAACCTTCCCAGCCTTTATTTTGAAGGTGGCTAAAGTAGTGGCCCGCTGTACCTGCTCTACGTGCCACTGATGTCTCTTTCCTCGACTCGGAGAAACTCTTACTTGACGGATCCCGCGGTGTTCCGGAGGACGGAGGCGGCAAAGTTCTGGGTGACTCCCACCAAACTGGTCCCGTCCACCTCCACGATCAGGTCGTTCACCAGGATCCTGCAGGGGGGAGAGGGGGGGGGGCGTTAAAAGAGAGACGTTCAGGATTCACAGCAACGGCACTTCACTCGTCTTTTTTTTTTTTTACACCGAAGCCCACGCAACCTCCTGAGCTTTTTTTTTGCTGAACCAGCTGAACGTACCTGCCGTCCCTCTGAGCCGCTCCTCCGTCCGTGACCGTCTTGACGAAGATGCCCAGCTTCTCCAGGCCCATGTCGGCGCCGGCGCCCATCCCGATGATGCTGATGCCCAGGCCCTCGCCATCTGAGGGAGAGCGGGGGAGGGGGGGGGGGGGGGGGGGGGCGAATACAACAACAGCCGTTACCGTGGCGCGTTCGACAGCTGCCCAGTTCAGGCGTGGCATCCCCGTCACGTGGGTTTTTGCACCACTTTCAATCTCGTGTTTACCAGATGCAGAAGCTGCTCGGAAATAGTTCATCCAGTGAGAAAAAAAGCATGAATAAATAACTAATTGACAGCTAAGAAAATCTAAGTCAATAAACAGGATTAATTAAGTATTTGTAAACAGCTAAAAACGCATTTTGTGCATTTTTAACACAATTGTAATTTCCCATTATAAACCATTTACATTTTCACTATTGGTTAGGTAAGGATTAGGTTAAAACAGGAATACCAAGTTCTAATTAGGCATCGGTTTACAGTTTTAGGGGCGAGTATTGTTGCGGGAGAATCTATTTCAGAACATACACTGCAGAATGCAGCAGGCCTCAGGTTTATTTTGATGTCAGCGAGCAGCACAGAGTCCGTGGAGGAGAGGCGGTTCTACCAGGGAAGTGACGCGGCACATCGTCCACAGACTCCGGAGCAATTCCACGAAAAGATGTCCGAAGTACGAGCAGGATTTTAGATCAGCCCTGAGGGCAACTGGGGGGGGGGGGGCTACGCGAAGGACAACCGGCGATGTGAGAGGTTGTCTTTGCACTTGAAATAAAAAAAACCCCGACAGCAGCAACGTGTTTGCTGTTGCAGTCTATTTATATTTGTGAAGGCTTCTTTTCATCCTGGGGACAACGACAACATTATTTCAGTTAACCTCCTCTGTATGTAAAGGCAAAGTTGGTAATAACACCCTGAGGTCCTTCGCGATTAATATTGTCTTAGAACGTAGACGGGCACACAGAAGCACATAAACGTGGTCACGTATTAAACCCCCTTTGCCATTCTAAATATAGTCGTCTATGAATATATTAATGCACTGTAAGGTTAGAGGGATGTTGAGGGAGCGGTGGCTCTCCGGGGGAAACAGGGATGTTGGCAGAAGGCAGTCGGTGTGCACTCAAGGACTTTTTACATAAGTAATAAAGAATGGACTTTACTTCTTTCCCTCGTACCTTTCTCCAGCTCCACGGGGAACAGGTCGAGCCGCTCCACCCTCTTTTCCAGCTCGTACTCCGCAGACGCCGCCATGGGGTCCACGTCTTCATTGCGCCGGTCGTAGTCCTCGTTGGGGTAGGTGGCGAACACCTGCAGGCGGGAAGCAGAGACGTTCCATCAGACCCGGACCGCAAACACTTCTCCGCCTCCGTGTTGGAGGGCAGTGGGAGTTGATTTTATGAGATGAGATGAGAATAAGTAATACCACGCTTTGGTCCGTCAAATGTGGAGCTATCGGAAGAGGCTTAGCTTAGCACAAAGACTGGCGGTGGAGGGAAACAGCTAGCCTCACACGTAACAAGGCTAACAGGCTAAAAAGGCGTATTTATGAAAGCAGCTTTTTGTGGTTTAGACAAAGTCACGCTAGCTGTTTCCACCCGTTTCCATTCTTTGAGCTAAGCTAACTGTATCCTGTCTGTAGCATACTTTAAATAAGGCCCTTCTTAAGACATAAGAAATTTATCCTAACGGCTACTTGAAAACTTTAGGTTACTCTTTTCTTTGGAGTCACTGCAGCTTATTACAGTTTGGTGCCGCTACATAGTTCTTCTGGCATGTTCTATAAATATAGTGTCTGCTAGTGAAAACCGAAAACAAACCACTTCCTGTGTACCCTGGGGACTGTGGTTAATGTTGAATCACTTGTGTGTCAGTGCTTCAGCAGGTGTAGACTTCCTTCTATGTGATCAAAACGAAATCTATAAGAAAACCAAACTGCCAGAATATCTTTTCATATTTTATATCCATATTTCATCTTAATGCCTGTAAAATTTATTCTCTTTGGCGAAAACAAATGAAAAGATCGATATGATGAACACAATTCTACGGTCCATCATTACATTATAGTTAAAGGACTCATATCACAGAAGTGTTTTTGATGTCAAAATAAATGCTAAATTTTATTCTAGATATCAGACACCACCAGACGCTCAGAGGTTGTCGAGATGGAAGCCGAGATAGACGAGCGGGATGCGCGGCTTTCATCAAAAACCCGCCCGCCGACCTGAACGCACACATGATGCAATAAAAGCATCGACCACTTGATCTGAGACAGAAGCAGCGTGTCCTCGCAGCTGAATCCTTCCACAGCGGCAACGCGATCAATAACGACCGCTGGCGTTGCTCTCGTGAAGACGGAGGCCTCGGTTTCTCCACATTCACTCTGGTCCACCAGCATGACAGTGAACCTAACCACATCCAGAATGCTAATGGGGGGGCTTTCTGCAGCTGCTGCTCACACACACACACACACACACACACAGAAAGAGTCTTCCAAGATGATTATGCATGCACCACGCTGCATGCTCCGCTAGCCGCAGTAATTCAGTGCTGGACTTTCTCTTTTCACACATTCCTTCATTTACATTTAGTTAAATCCTCTTTAACTCTTCTCCTCACAGTCGTCAGCTCCCTCTGTGGCAACATTTTAACACTCTTTCTTTGTCTTTGTTTACTTCCTCGCACTTCTCTCTCTCTCTCTGCTGCTTAGTTTGTCCATCTGTGTCGCAAGGTAGCAGCCCGTAGCTTGGAAGCTAACACTTGCACGTTGCATGAGCCCGGTCTCCGTGGCAACCCCACAGTGAATGTAAGCAGCAATCTCCTCTCCGGGATGTGTTCAGTATCGTGGCGTTTTTTTTTTTCACGCCTCATTGAATATCGTACAAGCTTCTCCTTCCCCAAAGGGGTAGCGGGTTTAAAATGTCACCACCGGATGCTCACACCAGCGGTGAAGATGATGCGCTGCTTCAGAGTTTGATCATGGGAGGCAGAGATGTTATGACATTAAATGAATGCAATAGAATTGATTTAAATGAAATATGTTGTTGAACTATTTCTTTCAAAGTTCTATATACAACATTTAGAGCTCTAATAAAGAGGAGTAATGGCGTCCTGAGCAGGAGCCTCGCTGCTGAGGAATCTTAGCGCTCACCCTCCGGTTCCCCCTCAAACAAACACCCGTAGCTCTGTGGGCAATGACGTCGTCGTAAGCGCCGTTAGCTGCTAGCCTTTAGCTCAGCTACCTCCATATGAGTCGTGTGCATGCATCATGGATACGCATTGAATGTTGTATTTCGACCTTTTAACCGGCAGCAATTTTGATACAAAAGGATTTACTATTTATTTATTCCTTCATTCATCCACTGCTGATCTGATAAACTCGAGCAGTTTACGAGCATTTAATCCAAATCTTTTTCCCCCCATTTTACTAAACAACTAAATAGAAAAAAAGGAACGATTTTTCTAAAATGCTAAATATATTTAGGTCCAGCAGTACTAGTACAGTATTTTAATTCATACTGTGTATTAGGTGAGTCAGATGGAAGCTAACCAAACTGCAGATGATAGATAGCGTGGGAGCAGCGCTGAAGTCCAACGGCTTTTGATTTAGGTTACCTTCGTATTTAGAGGGATTAGCAAAAATGTGGATTACAGACACACAAAATACACTGTTTGCATCCCAAGTAACGGGACACAAAACAACAACGGTCCACTCCAAGCCGCCTTGCCCATCGTCACACCGTCACGTGGCTCAGCTGCGCTCCTTGGGTCAAGAGGCCCCAGCTGGTGGCCCCCGGTGCCCTCGTTTCAGGGGCCACGACGCTCGGGAAGATCAAACGCGAAAGGACCGGCCGCGTTTAACGTGGCGCTGCAGGGGGAAAAAAAACAGACACACACACACACACAGCCATCATCGGATGTGTGTCGTGACCTGAGGCCCTGGGCAAGTTCGTGACAGGCGAGGCTACGACCCGCCCCTCTCTGATACCGAATGAACTCTCTCACCCCTCTGTGCTCCGCCTGTGCCATGAGCCCACGCAGGGCAAAGAAAGACTACGGGGGGGGGGAAAGCGCCGCGCCATCCGACCCGAGTAGTCGTGGATGAGGTAGCCATCTTTTGCACCGGGATTAAAAGGCAGGGTGCTGGAGGAGGAGGACGGCGTTCCAGTTGTGGCAGATAGTAGGTCAGAGAAGCCAACAGATGGCCAGGAAACTCCCTTCCACCCTCCCTCCCTCCATTTGGGATGTCCTACAAAAGCTCCGCGGGCCAGAGGCCGCTCCACCAGCGCGTGTTTGTGTCTGTGCAGAGCAACCACTCGGGGCCTTAAAAATAACCCGTTGGAGACGTGGAGAGAGTAAAGGATGGAGCTGCTCTGCTGGAGGCTCTCCTGCCGCGTGGTTACTCCTCCACAGCCCTCCTGGCTATGCGATCGGGTAAGTAACACTGCGGTGGTTCCACTGTGGGAGTCAGTGCACCACCCCACCACCCCAAACTCCCCCGCTGCCCACAGCAGCATGTCAACTTCTTTCCCTCTCCAAAAACAGATCTAATTTTGGATGCAGCCAATGGGATGTGCGGAGGCGTTGCCGATGGTTTTTTTTCGGGGGCTGAAATAGCGCGCGCTCGCTCCCGTCTCCCCGCCGACTTTCCACCGCTGGTATTACTCACAGCGCTCCGGGTACTTCTACCCTCTATCCCAACACACGACGCGCCGTGCATATTTTTCAGATCTGCTGCTTCGTCGATGCAGTTTATTGTTTTACTTTTGTCTCGCGGTCAGAATGCTCCATGAAGCTGTCAAAGTTAAACATATGCAGACCCCACTTTTCTCCTTAACTATTCAATTACACCGTTATGATTTGCTCTCCCGACTGCCCGAAAGGTTAGAAGGTTAAACAAGAGCAGAAGTGTCAGGTAATTGCTTTCTAAATCCTTCTTAAATTGGGGGTTAATCCAGATCCCAGATATGCGACACGGAGACAGGAAATAAGGATGTGGTCCTGAGCTGCCATCGCCGTGGACGACGCTCCTGCGGCCAATAGAAATGGATACACGGTTTTGTCATGGAAACGGTTGCGTGGCACCAGAGCCTGTATGTTTTTGGCAGGCCAGCCGTCGGTCAGCTGTCATGTTTGGGCTTAGCGCTCGCTGACCCCGCGGAGAAAGCATGAGAATAAGGTCAGCGGCGGGGGACTGAGCGCCATTAAGGGTGCGGCTACTGTACACATACATCATCAATATTACTTTTATCAGTATTATGATTCATGAATATTATGTGTACAAACATACAATTGGTTGTATTTGAGTGCTCCCTGATAAAGCTTTTTTTGTGTACATATATATATATATATATATATGTTATTCTGTCAATTCAAAGGATAAGGGGGAGGAGGTCCTGTATTTTTCCTCTTCTCGACAAACGCCGTGGAAAAATGAACAAAGAAGCAAAGCTTTGGGGTGTAGAGTCTCTGTGTCATAGACCTACATCATTGTCTAAAAGCACCAGGTGACATGTTCCTTCATTGTGCTGAAAACAGACCCTGTAGTTTCTTTTGAGCGCAGAACAAATATTTACTGCAGCTTAAGTGTAATGTTTGCTGCAAACCGCAGCAGTCTCCAGGTGTTACGGGAACTCACTTAGTATTTTTATTATTATTATAAAAACCACATATTTGCAACGTCATTGCAAAAGATTAACGTCTTCAACAGAGAAAATCGGCTTAAGTGAAAAAGGGGTGGTGCAGTCTTGTCTTCGGGCTTTTCACTTGTTGGACAATAATAATAATAATAACATATTATTATGTTAACCAGAAAGCCGGAAAGACGTAAGGAGGATGCATACAGACTGCTTGTTTTCTTTTTAAGCTCGACAAGGTTGCAAAAGAACAAACAGCACTCAGGCAACATGATAATCGGGGGCGGGGGGGGGCGAAGCGGCGCATCCTGTGAAGGCTGCTGCAGCACGACCCCAAAGTGGGGCAGCGCGACCTTGCTGATAATCTGTCTGGTCTCTCGCCCCCCCGCCCTGTGAGCAACGCACCTCATGAAATACCGCAGTCTGAATAATAGACGCGTAACTGGACACATGTTGACGTGTTACTCATCGGGCCACCCGTCCCCGTCTGACCTCAGCGGTCAGGGAGCTCTCTTATTTTGGGATCAGCGGCAGCAAACTGAAGAATGTCCGTCAGATCCAAAACCCCCTTGGTTCATTATAACAGGAGAACAGTTTCTTTGTGTCAACGATACAGCGCAAAAACAAAGCCATAGGTGGTCCTGTTGTAGGATGGGAGGTCTTGCATAGACAGCAGAAATTCACAAGAAATTGTGTGTATGTGTGTGTGTGTGGGGGGGGGGGGGGGTAGATTTTCTTTTAGGTGTAGGCTAGGTGACGACTGAGCCGGGTGATTCTGGTGCACTCCAAATAAATCAGATTATTCTGGTTTGAAGGCGACACCGCGCAAATCCAGCGGAGATTATCTTATTTTACGCTTTTTTTTCTTCTTCTTCTTTTAAAGCTTTTCTCCAACAATGGAATAAATAATTGAAAGATCACAGGAGCCTCCATCATGAACTGCTGGTACTGACGCCGTTTGAAGCTAAAAAAAAAAAAAAAAAAAACATACAAGCAAAGCCGAATAAATAAAGGCGCGAGAGGCAGCTTCCCGTGTTGGAACAAGGACGCGCAGGCCCCCAAAGCGAGGCAAGTCTGTGGCGTTAACAATGCTGCTATTTTTACTAACAGTAGGAGACTGGTGACAAAGAGCGAAAGGGTGAAAAGAAGCGGCAGAGAGAGAGAGAGAGAGAGAGAAAAGGAGCAAAAACAAAGCCGCCAGCGTGAACTCCACCCGAGCAGGACTGCTATTTTTTTTTTTTGCCAGCGCTGGAGGAGCAGAAAGAGCGAGGGACAGGAGCAAGCCAGGAGCGTGCGGTTTGGGAAGTGGGGGACAAAGGAGGAGACGTGTGCATCCAGACGTCCCGCCGCCATCGCTGCGACAACGAGACCTGATTGTGGCTTGGAAGCCGAGTCAGAGGAGGGGACATGTGTGCAAAAAAAAAAAAAAAAAAAAAAAGGGCACTTCCTGTTTAGAAGAGAAACCAACTGGCACTTTGACTCAAGAGCTGGCAGTTATACAGTCGCATGACATTTGAGCAGCATAATAACGCCCCCTCCTAAATTGACCTCGAACCCCCCCCCCCCTCCCCCCAGCTCCACCCCTGCATTATTCTGCATAACAAAGGCAACACTGATACAGTGTGAAAGGACTCAGCAGGAGGTTTCTCTTCGATGGCGACTGCAGGGTCACAAGCCACATTCATCCCAGTTTTCTGCTTTTCTTCATCACATTTGCGCATGAGTTGTGACTTCTTTACGACACTATATATATATATTTATATCATGCTTCCTCCTGCTACCCCTCTTTGACCCTGTGCAGATAGAATTCTGCTTTTGTCTTTTTCACTCTACTTTACAGTATTGTTATGCCAAACTATATTATGACGTTTTCCTTTCAACCAGGTGGATATTAGAGCCTAATGTAGTCATTAGTCATGTAGTCATTGGGCTAAGCTAAGCCATGTTAAGCTTCATCTATCTATTTCTGTTTAGCTGGTGCACTTGATCTTTATTTTTTATTTTATCTTTATTTCTCAACCTAACCCATAGCTGTACCCATAGCATATATTTTATTATACTTTTATCTTATTTTTATCTTATTGCTGCACTACGCTGTCATTATTGTACTGTCTTCCGTCATGCACCAACCGCCAAGTCAAAATTGTTGCCATACGGTTTGTGTAAAAGAGACGTCTGCACTGCCTGCGGAAGAGAGCGAGAGCAACTTTCGACTTGAGCGCTCGCGATGTGCCACGGGAGCCCCTTCGTCACTGAAATGGCTTTCCGCGTGAGGGGGTGCGTGCCGCGTGGCGCGCGGCGGGCCGCTGTGGCTTTTTTTTGCGGCGCCTCAGACCTCGAGGCAGCAGCAGCAGCAGCAGCAGCAGCAGCAGCAGCGAGAGGATATCCGATGCTCCCCTCCAGATCATTACACAACCCTCCCCAGACACAGAGAGACACTTTAAATCAACTCCACCTCCTCCTCCGCCGCCTCCTCCTCCTCCTCTTTCATCTCGCTGATTCAAGAGTGTCTCTTTTCACACGTCCTCCCTCTCTCTCTCTCTCTCTCTCTCTCTCACACTCACACACACACACACAAAAACACTCCTCACCAAGCTCCCTCCTCCACAGAGAGCCAGAGCCAGTCAACCTTTCATTGGGCCCGGCAGAGGGGTCCACTTCTCCAAAAGAGCCGACTAATTTTCCCAGGCCCCTTTGTTCCTCCTCTCCGAGCAATTATTTACAGAAGCAGCTCTCGCGCCCCCCCCCACCCGACTGCGTTTCAGATGCGTATCTACATCACAGATCTTTTGGGGCCTCGCGTCATCTGCACAGTAGGAATGCAGGACCGCCCATTAGCAACTGCTGCTGTGACAGCAGCAGACGTTGTGTGCAAAGCCCCCCCCCCCCCCCCCCCCCCCCGTGTTGAGAATTTAAATGTCAGCATCGGTCTGACACCCCTGCGGAAGGTGAGTGAGTTCATTAAAACAGCTGACCGTGGCGCTGGCTTGAGTCTGTGCCGGCGGGGTGGACGAGCTTTGAGGTCAAAAGGGGCCGCCCTCGTCTCAACGCACGTGATCATGTGATCATGACACCCACGACCACGAATCAGCACCTCTGCCCACGTGGACAAGGCCCCTGGGTCTGGTGTCGGACCGCGGGCTCGCTCACCTTGATGGGCTCCGTGCTGAAGCGGATCTTCCTGGAGGGGGGCGGGTCCTCCTCCGCCGGCAGCCCCGTGATCTCCGCGCAGCTGGACTCGGGATCGTAGCGGTCGTCAACCTCCTCCTCTTCCTCCTCCTCCTCCACCTGGCTTCCCCCAAAGTCCTCCCCCACCGCGCTGTAGGTGCTGATGTCCACCGGGTCGCGCCCCGACCCGTCTCCCGCCGGAGGGGGGCCGTCCGCCTCGTCCCCGGCGTGCCTGGCGTTCCCGCCCCCGCCCTTTGGAGAGCTCGGCTCATGGGCAGCGGCGTCCCCGTTCTCCACGGAGAGGCGGACGTCGCCTTGCAGAGTCGCGCTGTGGTCCTCGTGGTAGTCCTCAGGTTTGACCTCAACGCCTGCATCTGAAACTGTCTTTTCTCGGTGCTCGTTCGGCTCTCCTGAAGTGCCGTAAAGTTCGGCATCCGGGGGGCTTTGACCCCCATTGAAGCTTTCGGAAGGAGTAGCCATCCTCCCCCGGGGGCCCCTCGGAGGCCCCTCGCGGCCCATCTGATTGCCTACATCTTGCTCCTGGCTGCCCGCTGCGAAGGCACAAACCCTCTTTGTGATTATTTTGGAGTTCAACACGCCCACCTTGGCGCTGACCCCCCTGGAGGGGAGCGGCGGGGTGGAGGAGAGGCGGTGGAGGTTGTTCCGGAGCTCCGCCGCCCGCTCAAACACAGCACTGAGCTGGCTGACCGTCGGGGACACGGCCTCGCTGGTGTCCAGGCTGTCCAGGGACTCCGTGCTGCCGTTGAAGCGAGCCATGACGTCCAGCCTGCCATCCTGGAAGCCTGAGGCCTTGTCGGTCTTCAGCAGGACCCTGGTGGTGGCCAGCTTCTCCTGCAGCTGCTGCCTCTCCTGCAGCTGCTGCTTCTCCTGCTGCTGCTGCTGCCTCTCCTGCTGCTGCTGCCTCTCCTGCTGCTGCTCGAAGATGCGGCGGGTCTCCTGCAGCTTGGAGTAGCTGGGCGACGAGGCCCGCGGGTGCCCGTTCTCCGGTTTGGTGACGTCGAATTTGCTCACCCGCTCGGACACGGTGGATCCGAGCTTCAGCAACGCGCTGTGGTCCACGTTCTCGTTCAGGCTCCCGGCTCTGGGGAGGGAAAGGCGCACCGATTTGTCGGCATCCCTGGCGCATTCCTCTCCCTCGGCGTCGGGTAACGTGGTCTGCATCTGCTGGAACATGTTTTTTATACGGTGCACGTTGGAGCCGTACCTGCGGCCTCGGGGGCCGTCCTGCAGGTCCCCGTTGGCGGCATTGTCTTTGACGGGCTTCAGGGCCTGCATCCCCGCCTCGTACGCGTTCCTGTGCGGGGATGGGCTCCTGAGCGTGGAGCCAGAGCCGGTGCTCTTGGACGTGGAGTCGGTCTTCATCATGGTGAGTCAAGCGTCGCGACGGATGCTCAGCGGCGGCATGTCTCCTTTCTCGACGCCCCGGTGCCAAATCGGTATTATCCAGCAGCAGCAGCCGATCCGCGCGAGGTGGTGCCCAGACTAGATCGGCAGATGGGCAGAAACAAAAACAACAGATCGCATTAAAGGCCTGCTTGCATCTGCTGCAATTCCCGTCCAAATGCAACGGAGAAAGTGAGCACGATGCATCTGTCATTAGCTGGCTTGCGGTTGCTACGGTGCAAACCTAACGATCATAAATATTCGCGTTAGTCATTAAACGAAATGAGTATTTTCACAGAAAAAACACAAGCGTAATGAGCCTCGGATTTACCGTGGCTGACGACAGATTGCTTACGTTTAATCCCTTTTTACAGGCAGCATCATTTTGATCTCTTCACTCTGTGAGCTGCAGATTTCTGGTCCTCGTCTCTCAGCGGCAGAGTGCTGCTGCATGGAGGAGGGAGCCGCTGGGTCCTAGCGCCCGCTAAATATGCGTGTTCACTGAACGGTTTAAATAGCATTAAGTAGCTAACAGCTAAACAGTTGGGAAAACAGGCCCGTTCCTAGTGGACAGTTGAAAATGTTAGTTAACAGTGGATAAATGGTTGAAAAAGCCTAATAATAAAAGATAAACCGTTTTAAATTGTGGGTAAATGGTTAAAACAGCCTCACGGGATTAACAGTTGAAAGTGTTACTTGGTAGAAGAGGAACAGTTGTAAATGTTGAATAAAAACAAAAAATAAGTTCACGTAGTTATTAAACTGCTGAGGTGTGGCCGACATGGACTAGCTTTAGGACCCAGTCAGACATTCCTCACGTCAAACCTCCTTGGCCAATAAAACATCCCTTATTTACAGGACGCATTGTTGCTTCCTGCACTCTGCATCTGTGATGAAAGATACTAAACATGATCACTGAAGGTAGACAAAGCATTTCCCTTTTTGGTGTCTGATTTTTTTTTTTTTTTCATTCTGGTGCATGTGGGCTGATTCGTATACACACCACCACAACACATTAATAACCACATGACAGATTTAAACTCGTATCTGTAAACTTTGCCTTTTCTGACATGAACTCCTTTGTCTCTCAGCCGTGGAAGCTCCAGACTGAAGGACATGGCAGCAGGAGTATTTCCTGAAAAGACAGAAGTGCTGTCGAACAGGATGTGCACCACTTTTCAGATGCGGTAGTGACACATAACTAGCTTTCACAAAAAGAGTGTGCCATTGTTTGAGTATTGGCCCTGATTCTGAGTCAGGGAAAAGTAAATGGATTTAGAAAATGTTTTTTCCAAGGTACATTGGATTGTCTTCAAACTGACCAAAGTGGAACCACATTCCCTCAATATCTATATGGGAAATTCTGCTCAAATCTGTTCAAATCATTTACTGCAACTTCCTGATTTTGTCAGTTTTTTTAGTGCTTATTTCCCGTGGTGTAAAAGTATTTCATAATACTGGAATAATGAAAAGAGTAATATGAAAAGATGCATGTAAACAGGGTTTAAAAAGTGTAAAACACACAAAAAATTGGAAAATGAGAACCGGAGAAGATAAAAAAAATCCTTTCCTATTTTGTTTAAAAAAGGTTTAAAACAACTAGAAATGTCATTACCTCATATATGTGTAAATACATACTTTTTGTAGCTGCTGTACAGTGTTGGTTGTATTCACTTCATTGACCATTTGAATCTAAAATGTAAAATCCACAAATGGCAAGTTAACCACCACAAAATGGTACTTAAGGACTTCTATAAGTTTCTATAAGCAAGGAAAAAGCATGATTTCACATCTCCATGTATTCATTCTCCCTCTCACAGACGAGCGGATGTTGTGAGGTGGGCGAGGTAAAAATAGCTCTTGAAACCAAGCCCCTCTCCTCTTGGCTCTGTCAATCAAAGGGCCGAAAAACAAGATGGCAGGCTGCCGGAGCTGGGTCTTCTTTCTAACAAGTAAGAGTTTTATTCTTAAAAACAATTTAACTTGGTGTATAATGACATCTCCCGCGGGAAAGCAGCCTTTTTCCGGTATCTGTTGTCGGTAACATTGGGCCACGATTCAAAGGTCTGTGTGACATCAACTCTGAGACTCTGGAGCCGTGTGTCGGTGTCTCGTTTGACATTTCGTTTGACGGGTTCAATCTTTTGGTTTTTCCCACTTTTTGGCACAGTTTGTGCGGCCGCTTTGCGCGAGGCCAACGCAGAGATCAAAGTCACCATCCCCGCGGGGAGGTTCTTCACGTATGAGCTGCTGAGAGAGACTTTCCAGAGCGACTTTGAGCCCGATTCCAAACTCTACAGTAAGTCATTTTTTCTCGTCTCATTGCCAGACGTGGTCACAAGAAATATGCTTTATTTTCATTTCATTTTGTTATATCTCTCCACTACTCTATTAAGCTGGACACTTGTACGATGACCCCATGGTTTTTAAGTGCAACCGGCAGAATTACCCAGACCTCCCAGAGTGGCTGCGCCTCACCCAGAGGCATCCCTACGATAATGGCTTCCTGTACGGCACGCCGGCATCTCCGGGAAAAAGTGTAATTGAGGTATGCAGTCATCGTAAACCACTGTCAGCAAGCTGCACGGGACATTTCGGGCCTTCGTGCGGCTGTATTCTGACATTAAAGGATTAAAGGAAGAAACGCGCCTTTGAAGAAGAAGACATGAGAGGCACTTTTATTCCAATCAAACTTGTTACATCGAAGATGCAACCTTAGAATACAGCTCCACTCAGTCAAAGTACAGGTCCACGTTGTAAAAATATATAGTTTTGCTTTTTGTACATGCAAATACAGCAGGACAATTTTGTAAATTCAACAATAATGCAGTCAATTTAGTGTATTTTTTAGTATAAATGCACTGTATGGCTCTAAATAACTGTAATTACATAACTGAAGTTATGTTTTTTAAAAGTAATTCAAAAAAGTCACTTATGGTCATCAGTTTCTCTCAGTTATAGATGCAGAAGAAGGTTTAGGCTTTATGGGAAATGTGGAGGAGCTGGTTCAGAAGAAGAAAATCTTCAGTGAATGCAGATATTCTCTCGACTGCCCCGAACATCACGAAAAGTAGAATAATATAGAAACTGTCGGATAAACTCTCGTCCTTCTTTTGACAGATCCACGCCATCAACAAACGGAGCTATGATGCAGCCAGGCAGATACTCGTTATCAAAGTCACCGCGGGTGAGATTCATTTGAGCGATGTCACGAATGCAGTTTGATGACTCGAGTGCAAAGGTGACGTCCCTGCTGTCACTCACAGAGAAGACGCTGCCCTACCAAGCAGAGTTCTTCCTCAAGCTCAGGGAGATTGAGAAGGTGCTGCCCTCTTCTGTCCGGGATGAGATAAAGCAGGACGTGCAGAACCTGTGGGACGCACAGGCCTTGGAAATCGTCAATGTCACCAGCGCCCTGGACCGGGGCGGCAGGGTTCCCCTCCCCCTGCCTGGACACTATGAAGGGTGAGCCAAGAGACGCCATTCTCAAACCTCCGGATCGGCCGCGTGTCTCACGGACCTCTAATTCTGCGTACACAGTGTGTACGTGAAGGTGGGGTCGGAGGAGAACTTCTCACATTGTCTGCTGAGGGTGACGACGACAGAGCATCAGAAGCAGTGCAGGGCGGGGGCCGAGGTGGAGGTACCAAAGGGCTGCCGCTTCTGCAGGATTCCCGGCAACTGCATCACCTGGTGCAAGACGCAGCTGGTGAGGCCTGAAAGTGAAAATAATGAGCAGTGTTTGTGTCGTGGGTTTTCATCAAAGACTTGAATGCCATTGTCTTTAAAGGTGAAATGATTATTTCTGATGTTTCTAGATGCTGGCAAGAACATTTGAATTGAATAAGAGTAGTCTTATTATTATCCTATTTCTACATTTAGTTACTGTAAAGCAATCTTAGAACATTGGACTTGAGTCCCACAGTTGGGAAATTTACAATAATCCGTCAGATTTAGCAAAATAAATGATCCTTTTCATAAGATAAATAACTCAACGTTGTGTCAACTTGTGAGCACAGTAAAATGTTAAAGAAATTGCATATTTGGCACTTTCTGACAGTGTAAATCTCTCTAGTATTGATATTACAATGTTTTTTGTATGTATCTGGAGGAGTACTGAACTTGTGAAATCCACCCATTCAACTATCTGAGAGAACAAGTCCCGGGAGGTCTTGTTTTTGTTGGTCCAAAAATCGAAAATACTAAAAGATTGAATTCAAATACAACCGCGAAAAGCAGCAAATTTTCCCATTTGACAACCCTGAAACAACTTAAAAGGGTTCCCGATTAAACGACATCCCTTGGACCTCCCCCTTCTTCTTCTTCTCTTCCCCCCCCCCGCAGTTTGATCTGACCAAGAGGAGGCCGGCTCCCCCTGCTCCCACCATGGGTTCGGGGGTCCTGGAGGACGGCGGCGACTTCAGCCCCCCCGAGTCGCCTCCCAGCAGAGACTTCTTCCCGGACTACATGGTGACGGTGATCGTGCCCCTGGTCCTCGCCATCGTCCTCTGCCTGCTGCTGGCCTACGTCATGTTTGGCAGGCGAGAGGGAGTGTACGCGCCCGTCTGAAATCTATAAAACGAAGAGAGTTCAAAGCGTTGGATTGATCATGATAAACTGCAACAAAGAATTTACATTTTGTTCTTTCTTTCTTTCTTTTTTTTTCAGTGCAAAAAGGAATGCAAGAACAAACCAGTGAGTACATTGCTTTCCGTCCTCTGATGCTTTTACCGACATGTCTGCATTGATTAGTGGTGGAATGCAACAAGTGCATCTAATTAAGTACTCTAAATTGGAGGTACTTGTACTTCAGTTGAGTATTCCCAATATGTGCAACCAGATTACAATGTTTCTTCCCCTTCCTGTCCTGTAAAACTCCAGTATCTCCAAGTATATGTGTCTCCAATTACATGTGTTGAGAAAATCCTTCTTCTTGCGCTTTAATGAACTCTCTATCTCTGAATCTTCTCCGATCAGCTGCAAAATGCGTCGTCACACAGCCGCAGAGGTTTTCATGGGTTCATGAAAGTTGACTTTTTACAGACACTCGCTTCTCACAGGACGTCAACGCCCCAAACGTGTGATGATCATAAAGGAATACGATGCATTGATTTAGATGAAACAACCCAACCCAGTGAGCATTTTTTGGGTGAAAAGACGTTGAATAGACGTCTAAACCCGTTTTTACAAATGTGGACGTCATTTCTTTTTGCACCTATAAAATGATGCTATAGCACAAAGTTAGAGGACGACATTTTACCGTATCAAAAATCACGTTGATATGTGGTCTAAACATAGACGTCTTTTCAACCAAAAAAATGCTCACTGGGCCACCGGGGGGGGGCCGTTTGGGTTTCCACTGCGGGGCTTGACATGTGACGTGGTGCCCGCTGCAGGATTCAGCTGTACCACCACCACACCATCCACGGGGACGCCGACGAGCTGAGGAGCATGGCGGCGGAGCGCGGCGCTCCTCCGCCTCTGTCCACGCGGTCCATGTTCAACAGCCGGACCGGAGACAGAGCTCCGCCGCTGCAGCCGGACAGCATCCCCCTCATCATGGCCCAGCAGTAAGGACTCACACGTCGTCGCCCTGGCTCTTGGTTTGTATTGTTGCCGCTTGTGTGACTTCAGGTGTGTTTTGTGTCATTCGTCCTGTTTTCTCAGTGACCCGTACAGTGACACGCTGCCCAGGTAAACCCGACCACAGGGCTGCTTCTGGTCGGTAAGGATGATTCCGAGACAACGCGGACCCCATCAATTTGTTCGATTTTCCAGGAAATGAGGATAACGACGGATAAAGAGCCATTCATGCAGTTTTTGGGTCGATATTTGCAGTGAGATATATCCTCTTTCTACTTAGAGAATAAGGGTGTTGTTTGTTTGTTTGTTTGTTTTTTGCCATTTATGATTTTCCCTATTCCATCGTTCGCTACCAATAAAAAAAAGACTAAATTCCACATTCTTCATTGTTTTTCAGAGGGCAAATTAAATTGAGACACATTTTAAAAGAAGGAAAGCTTATCTTTTGCCAATGACAGAATTTAAACCAAAAACAAATCAGTGTGTAATAAAATATTAAAGCTCTGTTGGTTTGATTTAGTGTGTCCAAATACTTCGGGCCCAAATACCTGGATGTTCCGCTCTTTGCTGCAAAGTGCTGTCAGCAACAGATATCTGTGCAAGAGGGTCAAAATAAAAGGTGCAATGTTAACAAGACACTTTTAACATCATCTTTTTATCACGTTGAGCCGTTTTTTTTACATTCTTTTCTTTTACCTTTGGATGGAGGCCAAATGCTCTGATTCTTTTAATTCAATGAGGAATTTCTATTTGATTCAGCTGTTACAGAAACTTCCAGAAGGGGTCATCAGTGTTTCCACTTTCGGTTTCGGGTCCGATTGTTCTGCACAAACGTCATTCTCATGCAGATCCATCTCAAAGACCTAAAAACGACATGCTTGATTGATGATTGATCGTTTGCGGTCTACTGCCTTTTATACAGTTTTATCTCCGATTTCAAAAAGAACTTATGTGCATATTTAATCAAAAAGTAACAATTGTGTGCGTATTGATGAAGGAAAGCCAGGTTGGATTATGGGAAATTGGCCTTGTTTTCACTGCTGCTTTATAGAAATGTTCTCAGTGCAATTGTTGTGGAACAGTTGATTTCTAAAGCTTTCAATGCATCACAAACAGCCTCCTGCCCCCCCCCCCCCCTCTCTCTCTCTCTCTCTATTAGAACATGTGCAACGGTGTAACTCCCCAAAAACCTGATATCAGTTTCACAACAGTTGCAAAAGAGGACAGTGAAAACTCAGCCACTGAGTAGACCACTTCACATGCTTTATTTCAGCACCCAAAATAATTAAAAACATCTCAATGTATTATACATGTACAAAATAAGTACAGAATCTCTGTTTTAAACCATGAAAGTGGGTCTGCTTCAAATTCTTTTTTAAGAAACCCTTTGCGAAAGACATCGACAAACAACATTAACAACAGGGTGGGAGATGTGTGCTGTTTCTTTTTTTCTTTTTTGTTTTAGTGAAGAGGAGTTTTTCCACAAGGAGGCAAACAGACAAATGGATCAACACTGAACAAATGTGCAGGGAAATGATATTGAACCAGAGTCACTTGCTTTTATCTACAAAGACACGATTGCATGCATTACATCTGCAGTGATCACCTTTTCAGAACACTTCAGAAGAAAACAATTGCCGTGCATAAACAACAAGACAATAAGCCAATTTAGTAGCACCAAAGGATCTGCAGGCATTAGTGGCAATAATTACAGTATGAGTGAGAGCTCCACCATCAAACACCAATATCTGGACCTCATTGAAATGGTAGTAGCACCTTTTGAATGTTTCTGATTTCCCCACAATAGACTTGTGTAAAAAATTCCCTTTTCATTTTAGAAAAAAAAAAACAGGTGTGCCTTCTTGCAATGAGGTAATCTACGTACTGCGACGGAGGTGGGCTCCTTTTGCTGGTCTTTATCTGTGCAACGTTCGGGTGTTTTCTTTTTTTTTTTCTTTCTCAAGAATTTACAACAAGAAGACACTGCACACTTTTTACAATTTATTTAACACCAGAAAAATGGTACACATCACTTGTTGTTTTCAATGTCCTTCCGCAGTGGTAGAAAAATGGCAAAAGTGACCTGTGTTTCATTGCGTATGTGGATCTTTTTTTTTTCTTAATCTCCAGGGGGAAATTTTACACAAGTATATATATATTATTTTCTTGTTGCCAGCGGGAACAAAAGATTCTTTTTAAAGTGTCCTTGTGGTTGGTTTTGGTTGAAGTAGCAGTCCCAAAAACTTGATTGTAAAAACACAAACATCGTCTTCCGTAGAGTGGTTTTAAGCATGTGAACCAATGGCAGCCGAATGAGTTTTGAATGCATAGAAAAAAGGTTTAGAGATGACTGCTAGAAAAAAAAACAACAATGTCATGTCCATTTTTCTTTCTTTTTACAAGAAGCAAACGGGGCCAACTTCGACGCCAAATTCCTGATCAGGTGCACCAACATCCATAGGAGCAATGTCAATGATGGGCAGGCGGGATGTTTTTGATGTCTTGTAGTCGATGACTGTCTTGCCCCAAGTGCCAGTGTGTGACTGCGGAGGGGAGAACAAACAGAGCAAAAAATTCAGATACCGAAAGTCGAGCCGTCTTTTTTTCGGGTTGTGGTTTCTCTTTTTGGAAACGTTTGCAGTAAACAAAACTCACCGTGCAGCCGTCCTCGCTGACGCTGTATGTGAAGCGGCTGTTGCCCTCGGCTCTGATCTCGACGTCGTTGGATCCCTGGAGGAGCACGGCCTTCTTCAGGTTGCCGGTGGCGGAGTCCATGTAGGCGACGCTGTTCTTGCAGTGGTATGTGATGTTCTGAGAGGCCTGGTTGGACATCAGGCGCATGAAGGCGATCTGGATGCTGACATCCTCGGGATCAGCTCCATTGCTGCCGTACTGGAACTGCGTGGCGAAGGGAGGGGAAGGAGTGAATGGGCTTTACGGTCACTGGCCAATGCACTTTGGTCCAACATCTCTCAAGGAAGATTTTCATTCAGAGCGGGAAAGCTTTTGACTTCTTACCTGGAACCCACCAGTCATGGACTCGCTGAACCAGATGGGCTTCTTCTCTCTGATGTTCTTGCTGAGGTACCAGTTCTTCATGGGAATGCTGGACTCGGTGGGGTAGATGCAAGTCTCGCCGGTCTCCATGTTGCAGTGGACCTCGATGGCATCCAGGTTGGATCCCTGGTTGGGGTCCACCCAGTACTGGTCTGTAATAGAGGAACATAATATATTTATATTTCATCCTCATTTTTATCTAAAAGCTCCATCGGGGGTCCGATCTGCACTCACCACTCTTCAACTCAGGGTGGGCCATCTTCAGGTCGCGGCACATGCGGACTGGCGTCTTCTGGGTACCGTCGGGGCTGCGGATCTTCTCAACTCTCTTGGTCAGGGTCTTGAGGGTGGAGTCGATCTCCATGTCGCGATCGCGCATCACGTTGGGGTCGTCGCGGTATTCATCGTGTGATTTGGTGTTGGGAGGGGCCACCCAGCTTCCACTGCCGGGACTTCCAGGGGCTCCGGGAAGGCCAGCGGGTCCAGGAGGACCCTGTTTGGTTACACCGTAGGTTTACAAACGACAGAAAGTGCCTAATGCACAAGTAGTTAACTTGAAGGGTCCTAGTGCAACTTACAGAAGGTCCCATATCTCCATTGCGACCACGAGGTCCAGGGGGTCCGATGGGTCCAGGCAAACCGTTCATGCCATCCTTACCAGGGGAACCGTTTGATCCAGAAGGTCCCTATGGAGCAAATGACACATGATCACTAAATGAGTGGAAATAAATAACTCACACTCACTTACTTTGTATTATTTTCTATTTTGTTTTGAAAAAAAATATGTCTTGCGGATCATTTGCATGTTTTTTGTTCTGTAGCCGGAAGACTCCCAGTACCTGATTGGAAGTGAATTCATTTTTGGTGCAAAGAACAGGTTACTTACTCTGGGTCCACCAGGTCCAGAGCTGCCAGCTGGTCCTCTCTCTCCAGTACTTCCCTATATGCGGAAGAAGATGTGAATATTAGATATTACCCATCGAAAGTGAGAACGTTTAAATTGCTACGTGTGCTAAGTTGAGAGATTTTTTGCTACTCTGCCAGTTGAAGCAATTACTTACAGCGGGGCCGGGCAGACCTGACATTCCCTGAAATCCTCTGTGTCCCTTGTGTCCTCTATCTCCAGCCTCACCAGCCTCTCCTCTGTCTCCCTTTGCACCAGCAGGGCCCTGAACGACAACAACGGGGGGGGAGGTCAACGCGCTATCTCCGGGTTCATACGATTCATCACGGGACTGCAGCAATATCTCAAACATGATGCTTATTTCTGATGGTGATGATGAAACATACAGCGGGACCACGGACACCGGCAGGGCCAGCAGGGCCGGCGGGGCCAGCGGCGCCCTGAAGAAAAGGGAGGGTAAAAACACATTCAGATCAAAGGAATCTCCGACTTAGAGGCACGTTTCCAGATTAGTGGGAAGAGGGCTTACAGACTCTCCACGGTCACCAGTCGTGCCAGAGGGGCCGGCCATTCCGGGGGCTCCAGGAGCACCAGGGGATCCAGGAGGTCCATTATTACCAGACTCACCACGGTCTCCCTATAGGGGGGCAAATCTCCAGTGAGACAACGCTTGGCTGCTTGAAGATTCTAAGTTTCTATTAGGAAGATGTGCTGTACTGAAGATACTAGAGCTGAGACGAAAAAGACACAGCAGAAAGTTGAGAACTATAGGACGAGGGATACCTTGGGGCCAGCAGCTCCATCGCGACCAGGGGCGCCATCGTGACCAGAAGATCCCTGTGGAAGAGCAGCGAGGATGGTCAATCGTCATTGGCAGCTCTAATACACGCCCTGTTGCCCACTGAATGCATTGAAACGGCTGAGGCCCGACTGTCCAAGTGCTCTACAGGCCTTGTACCTCACGACCAGCCTCTCCAGAAGCACCAGGCAGTCCAACGGGTCCAGAAGGTCCGGGGGGTCCACGTGCTCCATGAAGTCCAGGGGGTCCCTGCTTTCCAGGCTCACCCTGAGGAGCAACAAGACAAGAGAGGTCAGTTGTGAGGAGGTCTTTTGAAAAAATCCTCAGATGGGGGCTCCATACATTTTTCTGGGAAAGCTCATAAGTGGAAAATGGAAGTGAAAAGATAATGGATTGTTTTCTTTAAGAAGATCTCAGTGAATTTTATTTAGAGATCCTGCAGTTTTGGGGGATATTACTTTTTTTTAGAAGCTTCCTGACCGTAGGCTGTAAATAAGTAGTGGACCTAGTCATCATGATACAGTTTACAATGTTTACTGAGTATATCAAGTTCAAAGTAGGGTCATTTTCTCAAAGACTTCCATATAATCCGATTGATTTTTACATGCAAGAGTCACCTCCTGATGGCGAGTGGAAAGAATGCAAGTTTCTTTTTTTTATATATTGATATGTAAGTGAAATGTTATGTCAACACCATGCAATTCATTTTCAGTTCTGATTCTGGAGGATACTCACAGGTGGTCCAGCAATTCCAATGGCACCGCGCTCTCCACGTTGTCCAGATTGACCTACATTACCAGGCATTCCATTGATACCTCCGGGTCCAGGTGCACCAACGGGACCCTGCACAGAACGACAAAGTGCTCAGTCGGCAGGCGTGTAAT
This sequence comes from Pungitius pungitius, assembly GCF_949316345.1. Classification (NCBI taxonomy): domain Eukaryota; kingdom Metazoa; phylum Chordata; class Actinopteri; order Perciformes; family Gasterosteidae; genus Pungitius; species Pungitius pungitius. The sequence goes on from NC_084920.1 coordinate 14,110,041, forward strand.
ACAAAAAAAATGGACCTTTTCAGCTTTGGACCTCCTCGACAGAATATCTATTGCAGAATTGCAACTCACACGTTCTCCGTCGGGGCCAGGAGATCCCTTCTCTCCTGAGAGTCCCGGGGGTCCAGCAGAGCCAACCTCACCAGGGCGACCAGCGGGACCAGTCTCACCACGGTTTCCTCTTGCTCCCTCTTTGCCAACGGCTCCAACGGATCCAGGGGCTCCGCCGGGTCCCTGGAGACACGCAGATGACTCGTGTCAGATAATGGTGGCAAACAGACTGTGTTGGCTTTTTTACTTCTGGTTACGTGGAAATCGGTGAAACTTACAGGTGGGCCGGGGGCTCCGACTCGGCCAGCGGCTCCAGGGAAACCAGTAGCGCCCTGCACACAGGAAGAGATACGGTGATGGGAGCGTAAAAAGAACAGCAAGACTGGTTCCACAATCATCACCACTGGGGCATCTCATTCTATCAAATCCCACATGTTGATGGGATACTCACAGGGGATCCAGCACCACCACGAGCACCTTTGGGTCCAGATGGGCCAGCAGGTCCCTATTGAGAGAAATATGATGAGGAAATAAATTAACAACACAGGAACCAACATTTATGATTAAATAGATGTACGGAACTCAAGTTAAAAAGTTGAAAGCAGTGACCTTCATGAAGTTGGCAGTGACTCTCGTGATTTAATTTGTGTGGGCTTACCTGAGGGCCGGAACCTCCGACAGGTCCGGCAGGTCCAGGAGCACCAGGTTCTCCCTTGGGTCCACTCTCACCAGACTCTCCCTTGGCCCCAGGCTGACCATCAGCACCCTGAAGTTGGAGGGCAAGAGAAGAAACAGTTCAACACAACTCGCTCTATTGTGTCCGGCTTTGAAGATATCCATTTAAAATAAAACACGCAAGATTCTTACAGGAGGTCCAGCGAATCCAGCGGTACCAGGACGTCCGGTTTCTCCACGCTCTCCCTGTAATAGTAATGAACATACTTTAGTCATGATCACGTGTCATCATGCTCTGCATATCTATGAAGGGAAGATGCAGTAAAAAAGGTTTTGTCCTTGATCAGGTGCACTTACATTGGAACCACGAGGACCAGTAGGTCCAGCAACTCCAATTGCACCACCCTCGCCCTAAAACCAGAGGGGCAGAAGAAGACCAGGTCAGCACTCAGCCTAAACACTTCTAACCCAAGTCCTACCAGAGAAAGATGTGCCAAGAAAGCAAATCTACATAAAAAACTATCAACAGAAAATGATGTCAACGCTGATGGACAATGGTACCATTTAAGTACATGCAGTGGATAAACCAAGAGATGGCTGGAAAACAAGTCAGCAAAGGTCATTGACCTGGATAACCGATGTGTATTTGTTAAAAACCTGGTCTCACCTTCTCACCCTGAGCACCAGGGGGTCCAGGAACTCCAATAGCACCAGTCACGCCACGCACGCCATCTTTGCCGAGTGCGCCATCACCTCCCTTGGCTCCAGCATCACCCTGAAAAGAGAATGTTTATTAATCACTGTTTTCTTTTACAGGTACCCATCCTTAATTATAACCAAGAGCCCATAGGTTGCTCATGTTTAATTGACTAATTATCAGAGAGATTTAACAGTATGTTATTTCTTTATATTGGCTCTCATTAGTCTCACTTCCTGTCTCACACACACTGTACATCTAATATACGATTGTTTCATGATTATAAGCTTATATATAAGTTAGTACATATATCATTTATATGATGATATGATATGGTAATCCTTTTGTCATAATAAAAGCAAACAATGCAGGTTTGATACTTACTCTCTCTCCCTTGATGCCGGAGAGACCACTTGATCCACGCTCACCGGGCATCCCCTGCATACCGGGGGCTCCCATACCACCGCGGGCACCAGCAGCACCAGGCTCTCCCTGCACAAATATATATGATCAATTACTGATCCGATTCAATCAGCTGCAGGCGACTAACCACTGAAATGTGTGCACAACAATGTTCAGTAAAAGTGCAAACGGTTTCAGTAAAGCTATGGAAACTAAAGGGGTAATTTGGCTTTTCTTTTTTAATCACAGGCCCGTGTTTAGTGTTAAGAGAGTTGCTATTCATGGCTGAATGGCTTAACTGAAGACATGGGAGACATATGGGGACGGGAGAGTGCAGGTGAGTGTGATTAGCATTAAAAAGGCCATGCTAGACACTGTTGATCATCTCCGCTATAAATGTGTAATATGAAAAGGCCTTAATATCCTGAAGCTGGCATAAACTGGACCACATGTTGTTAAATCAATGATCATATGACACTTTTCAGGACATGTGATTGACTCATTGTTATAAACTGTCTTATACGGTAATAATGCAATTTATTGTGTATTATTTCTGAAATTAAGTGTAATTAAATAAATAGAAAAGCAAGGCTTTTCTTCTTTTAAATGACTTCTGTTACATGTTGCTTTTTATCAATAATTGATCTTGTCACTGGTTGGTTTGAAACCTTTAACAGTTTTTTGTTTTTTTGTTTTTTAACTTACCTTGGCTCCATCGTTACCAGCGGGGCCGGGAGAACCACGGCTTCCCATTTGGCCGGCAGGGCCGTTGCCACCGCGCTCGCCGGGGAAACCTCTTTCTCCCTAACGCAGGGAAGGGACACGCGGGTCATGACCAATGTAGCGAAAGACCAAAGGAACGGTGATTATTGTGGAGGGGAGGCAAATGCTTCCAAAATGTAGACTGAACTCACTCTTGGTCCGGATGGGCCGGAGGGTCCGGGCTCACCAGGGCTGCCCTGAAGAAGGGAGGGAGCGGTATTTAATTAAGGGACCTCTCATGAGAAACCAGAAAACACTATATCTCACTACGTCAAGTAGTTCTGGACTTAAAGTCGAAACACGGCGCATGGCATCGGGACTCTCACCTGCTCACCAGGCTTGCCAGTCTCACCAGTAGAACCTTGGGGTCCAGGAAGACCCTGCACGAAGAAAGGGAAACTTTAGGGTTAGCAAGTGGCGCTGCTCAGGGGTCCGTTAACTAAACAAAAAAAAAACAGCCCCCTCAAAACCGACCTGGAATCCAGGAGGTCCAGCAGGTCCTTGCTCTCCCTTCTCTCCAGCAGGTCCCTGAACAAAGAGAAGCAAAACACAATGGTGAGAAACTGTGTGACACTCTCATGTTTTTTAGTTCAAGTTCAGTTGGGTGAAAATACGTACAGCAATGCCGGAAGGTCCAGGAGCACCAACGTCGCCATCTTTGCCAGGGGCACCCTGTGGGACAAAAGCAATACCAAAACCCCATTATCAACTGTTTTGTGTGCTTTCACTTCAATGGCAAACATTGATCACGCTGCTAGCGTTTGTTTTGTACAGTTAGCACTTACGACAGGTCCAGTAGCACCATCCTGTCCTTTCTCGCCGGCCTTACCAGACTCGCCCTGTTAAAAAGAACACAACCCACGCTTGAGTCTGCTGTATCCATTTCCAACGCACCGTCTGAGAAAGCTCTATTCTTGTGTTTCCAAACAAAATGGCTCACATTGGTTCCCTTGGGTCCGGGGAATCCCATAACTCCAGGCTGTCCTCTGGATCCAGCGGGGCCAGCAGATCCGGGGCGTCCATCTTGTCCAGAGACACCCTAAAGATCAGCACAGTGAAGAGTGAATACTTGAAGCAAGAGACTCTCATATATGGATTAAAACGAACAGATACAAAAAGCTGAGGTTCGTCTCTTGCATTGAGCGCGTGGTACTTACGGCAGGTCCAGCTTTTCCATCAGGGCCGGGGCTTCCGGGGCTACCAGTAACACCCTGTTGAGGGAAAGGCGAGAATGTTGGTGAGTACGCTCCAGTGTGCAATCAGAGCTTAACAAAGACAACGATTTTTGCAGATCTCACCTTGGATCCAGGTGCGCCGGGAGCACCGGAGATTCCGGTCTCACCGGTGGCTCCCTGAGCTCCCGCTGGGCCGTTTGCACCGCGCTCACCGGGGACTCCCTGTCACAACCGTGGGGGGGCCCAAGTCAGGGGAACTCTTCACGACTGGTTTACAATTATGACCCAAATCGCTTTCAGTTAACTTGAAGGCATCATTTCCTTAACATGGGTCCAAATGAATGTGTCCCCGTGTGAGGTGGGAGTGCGATAAGCCACTCGACCTGCGTTTGAACTCATGGGGTAAAACGCTCACCTTGCCTCCGGCTGCTCCATCGCCTCCAGGGAAACCACGAGCACCAGGGCCGCCCTGAGGGAACATGCATGTCATTAACTCAGGCTTCGAGTCGTAAAATCCCCTCGGGAATTTAGCGTCCCCGTAAATGTTCAGGAGGCCTTTCAAAGAACGTAGGAAGGCGGAGATCCAACCCCCCGCAAGACTCCCCAGCGGCATCGCGAAGAAATTGCATCGTTTTTTAAGAAGCAACGTACGCGCTCTCCAGGGGGTCCACGGGCTCCAACACCACCGGGCTCTCCGCGTCCTCCTCGCTTGCCCTCCTCACCGGAGGGGCCCTGAAGTCCCTGAATTCCAGCGGGGCCCTGGGCAAAAAAAAATTGAGAAGAGGAAGGTCACAAGAGAACATACGTCCCAACATACATCCCAAACAAAAACTAAAATAAAAAGGAGTCATGAATTGTGAAACCTACAGGTTCTCCCTTGGCACCAGGCTCTCCCTTAGGACCAGGAAGCCCATGATCACCCTGTTGGCAGAAAACAAACATTTAATGTTGATATTTCATACATGTGGGCCTGTGATCTTCATATGTGGATTGTGTTCCCATAGTTAGAACCACAATATAGCCTGCATGGCTGTTATAGAAGACCCTAAAATAATCTCTAAGAGCGGTTATGATCATCATGCTCTAATAATTACGTTATATTGCGTTTCTCACAGTATTAAAAGAGATTGCAATACATTGAATGGTTCTCTCAGATGCTCGGCCCTACTCACATTGTTACCCTTGGAGCCGGGAGCACCAACAGACCCCTGAGCTCCAGCAGGACCGCGAGTGCCGGGGAAACCAGGAGCACCAGCAATACCAGCGGCACCCTGCGGGGGGGTTAGAGAGTCGGGGTGTCAGGAGCACTTCTTGTGCAGGATTCAACTTGATCAGGGAGCCCGGATACTTACGGGGGCACCCTTAGCACCAGGGGAGCCATCGGATCCGGGGGCACCCTGTTGAGAGAGGATGTGTTCAGCACTGAATTGCATTTAGCATTTAGCACTTAGCATTTTCATTTGGCCACGTGAAAAGGACCCAGAAGTCCTGTTTCTGGACTCACAGCAGCTCCAGCAGCTCCAGAAGGTCCTGGGTTACCAGCCTCACCACGAGCTCCCTGGGGTCCATCCTTTCCTCGGCCTCCGGAGGGACCGGTCTCTCCCTGCGGAGGGCAAGCAACGCCGTCTCAGAAAAACTGTCACTTGAAAAGTATAAGCTCCTGAATCAATTCTAAATCACCCATCCAGCCACATCGACACAATTCAATTACACTTTAAAGATAAATAGTCACCACACACAACCCTAAATGGGGTAATTTATATGCATAGCACTGTTTCAGAAAATAACCCGAGTGTGTGTGTAGGTACGGGATATAATATAGAGGGGGGGGGGCAGCGACTAGTGGTCTGCTGATGCCATCTGGTAGCTAAAGTCTTGATATTGGCTCCTTGCAACTCCCAACCAACACGTGGAGGGACGGGGCCTTAATCTCTATCGACCCACTTAATACCAAGATGTAGCTGTAAGTTAGAAAATAAAATGTGGTTGTTGATTTAATTAGACGCGACTGAGTAAAGCAGAGCGGCGCAAGAACTTCTCTTTTAGGGGGGGGGGGGGGGGGGGACCTTTTCGAGCCTGTTGGACAGTGTATGTTTGTGGTCAAACCTTGTTTACTAAGTGCCTTGACAGAGGAAAAGAAGCAAGGCAATAAAAAGAAACAATATATGACACAATCAAACTAAATCTATACAATAAGAACAAACTGGTGTGGATTGTACTGGGAGACCTACTTTAGCACCAGCACCACCGGGGAAACCAGGGGCACCAGCAGGTCCAGTGGGTCCCTGAAAAATAATCACGGTGATGTTAGCAGACATCCAACAAGACATCTGTACATTAGATGGAATGTTAATTGGACCCCCTTCAGAAATAAACCCAAAAAGTAATACTTACAGGGGGTCCAGCAGCACCAGTGTTGCCATCATTACCGCGAGCCCCCTACAAAGGAGTCAGGGATTAAAGTCATTTACAGGAATCCTACGCAATAATGGAGTAAAATGTATTACATCATTGCGTAGAATGAGAGGAGCAGCAGCACTTACAGAAGCTCCAGCAGGTCCAGGACGTCCTCTCTCACCGGGGAGACCACGGGCCCCCTAGAGAAGACCCCCCACAAACAGGGACAATTATTAGCTTGACATTTGAGTTCCTTCTCGTGGCCATCGACCGGCGTGACTTGTGACGTGCTGTGCGTGTCGATGGGCCGATGGAGATCCGGCGGTAACGTACCAGGGCGCCGGGGATGCCGTTCTCACCAGAAGCACCGGTCTCTCCCTGTGGAAGATTGCAGGAGGGATTTGGTTCAACGTGTCTGCAATGTGTAAACTCCCGCTTTTCTTCCCCAAGGTCACACCCCGCTATCCTACCTTGGGTCCAGCGGGTCCAGCGTCTCCCTTGGCTCCATCCAGGCCACTGAAACCCTGTGCACAAAGTCAAACAGGGTTTTTTCGGGGGTCACCCCTCAAGACAAACGCGCCACAGCAGTTCAAAAACAGCGAGCCGCCAACTCACTCTGTGTCCCTTGATGCCGGGGAGTCCGGGGGTTCCAGGGAATCCACGAGCTCCCTGCAGGGGGAGAGGAGATCAAGAGACAAGTTAACGACCGGGTCGGGCTCGCGGGTGAAAACGTTCCTGTGATGAAAATTCTGACATCAGGCGTCACTCACCTGAGGGCCGGCGGCGCCGCGCTCCCCGGGGCGACCGGCTTTGCCGGCCTCGCCCTGTTTTTAGACACAGAGCAGGGGGTTAGCGGGCCTGCGTTAGCGTCTTTGAGGCAATTGGTGAACGACAAAAGGAGGATTTGTTGATGGATCCAGAACAATATGAACAATATGACCCAAGTAAATGTCTTTCCTTCTTTATTCCCTGAATGGAAATGACTATGATGAAAATGATCAGTAAGTCACTTACATCATCTCCGTTCTTTCCCACGGGGCCACCGGGACCACGGGGACCCATAGCACCCTAAAAGACAAACAACAGGAAAACAATCAATAGGAATCTAATTAAAGTAAATGTAAAAGTGGTCACTGATAATAGAGGGGGGTATTGATAATTGATCAGTGTCAGTGATTAAAACAGGAAGTAGAACACATAAACATTATCAATAGAAATACATTAAAATGAACATTTAAAAAATAGGGGGCCATAGAATAATGAGAAGACATTGATTTTGCAGAACATTTTGCATACTTACAGCGGCTCCGGGCTCACCGGGCTCACCGGGGTGTCCGTTGGGACCCTGAGCACCCTGATGGAAAACAACAACAACAACATATTCATGCAACGCCGTCTATAATGTTTATGCATGCATCATAGACGCGGCGTCCAAATGGCCGAACGCTTTGTTTGAAATGGGGGATTACTTACAGGGGCGCCAGCTGGTCCAGGAGCACCACGTGGACCCCTGGGACCCTGTCGATGAGACACAGATCCGTTAGATTCTCTTTATTATTCAGTCCAAAGTGTAACTGTAACAAAAGCAAAAAGCTTCCCACCGGTGGACCAGGTTGAGGTGGGCTAGACCATTTGGAGTGGTCAACGTAGCTCATCTGAGGAGAGAAATTCTAAAAAGGGGAGAAGATATAGGGTGAGTTTACAGTTTGACACGCTTTGTGTCACCAACAGAATAATCCTTTTTCTGCATTAACCCCCAAACATCAAACACGAGGAGCAGAGAGCTGTCTGCACTCCCACTGCTGGAATTAAGATTCCAAATGGCTCACATTCAACCCCCTGCTGATCTTTCTTGTGCAAAATGTTCTGCTGCAGACGTTGATCATATCATGAATGAGAGAGCCTGCCATGTTTATTGTTGTCTCTCGCTGTTAAACAGAGTTGAGACATCTGTAAAATGTAAATCCTGGATGTCGGGACACGTGGACACTTACTCCGCCAAGGCCAGGGGAGCCAGGGGGACCGGGAGGGCCGGGAACGCCGGGGATTCCATCCAACCCATCATTGCCAGGAGGACCAACGGGACCCTGTCACAAGGGGAGGCCCGACCCGGTTAGCAACACATCACTAATTCACTAATAACCCGTTTTAAATCATTATCGCCATGCCGACATTGTTATAGCTCATAACCCAACCAAAGTAGACAAGTCTTTTCTATCAAATGGTTATTTATATGAATAAATGACATTGTTAGACTCCACTTCCACTTTGCTGTGCTGATTTTGAATCGTGCACATTTGCAAAAAGAGTCTGTTAAATTACAAGTTGTCTGTTCCACAATGATCTGTTCAATACTAATCCATCATTTATAAATCAATTCCTGCTGTTTGACCTTTTGATGACCTGTTGACCTTGTCGCCCAAATATTAAAGGCCATCGAAACAAATGATGTCATAGCAGCTTTAACAGCATTTAGCTTAAATAGACTCAATGAGCTCATCAGAGTTGAAGCACCCAACAGAGTACACACTCTTCACACTAAAAGGAAAAATTTCTACTCCACACAAATATCGTCCACAAATATATATGGTCCTTGTGGTAAATATTTACGACAATTATCATAAAAACACAGGTTCCATTTGCAATGATGCACGGTAGTGAGGGTAAACCCACCTGGTCTCCCTTGGAGCCAACTTCTCCCGTTGTTTGCTATGGACAGACAAGAAATGGAGATAAGCCACACTGCAATGTTCTACAATGACTCTAAAACGTGCACCATCTTGAATGCAAGCAGCTGACTAACTTAACCCGACCATGCCAGCATCTCCAAAGAGACACATGTACTATAATAACACCTATAAATCAATTGAAACCATATTAAAGGGCTCAGTACCTCATAATCGTCTGGAACCTGGGCTCCTACGGTAGCAACGGAGAAGAAGAAAATGTCATCACTTGAACATTTATGACACCCCATTCATATGCATGTAAAAGCAGTGTAATAAATGATGTGAATGTATTTTTGAGGGGAAGTGACTGGTCTGGTGCACCCTTGGGTGCCACCGCAAAGGTACGCATGTTGTGAAATGGCTCATGCACTGCCAGATTTCCCCAAAGAGCAGGTTAAATCCACCGTTGCACAGAATGCACATTGAAAATGACAAACAAAAGGTAAATCCAAATTGATTCTTTTCTGAAAATCCTCCGGAGGGAGCAGGCCGGATCAGGGCCTCGAGTCCATCGGTGGCCAGAGAGGCCGTGTGGGTCAGGGGTGAGGTGGGAGGCACTAGGTGGCGCCACAATGCTAATTAAACCAGCGAATTGGGTGAAGGGAGGGATGAAGGCGAAGTACCATCGGTGTCGGGGCAGATGGGGCAGCACTCTCCGTCTGGGATGATGGGGTCGGCGCAGTCTGACGTGTCCTCACAGATCACCTCGTCGCACATGATGGTTCCGCTGTCGCAGACGCAGATCTGGCAGGACTCGGGTTTCCATACATCCTTGTCGTTGTACAACTGTCCATCTAATGTGCAGCTGCCGAATGTCCCTGAGAGAAAGTAAACCACAGTGAGTTTGGGCATCAACTGAGAAGATATAGAAGTGTAGATAATCTGAATTATCTACACTGTGCGATAAGATTTAGTTGAGCTTTTTCTACACCTGCAGGGTGCATCATGTGGTAACTAGAAGTAGCAGCTTTAGATCAGACATTAGACATGCCGCGCAATATAACATTCAGAAAAGATTGATATTAACTAATGTTCTTTCGCTTTTGAGACCATAAAGTTCTGGCCTAGACATATTTGTAGAGTTTTTTCTTACTGGAACTGTAAAAAGATTTTTAAAATATAAATGCATGTATTATATATTCTTCAACATGTCATTTCAGCTAAATTATCGCTTCATCGTGTAAAGGCTTCATCAAGATAAGGAAAAAGTCGTGGAAACCTGATTGAATGATACTTTTAAAGTCTTCTGGCGTTTGGAGAATTGATTATCACCAGATGTGTTGTTTTTGATCAAGTGTAACAGCAGCGTCCATAAAAAAGGAGGAACGTTATTAGTTATTAAACGTATATATACAGGCCCTCATCATGCAACAGAACAAATAAAGCAAAAGGTAGGGTGGAAAGCAGCAGTTGGCCTAATCACGTGTCCGGCTGGGGGATGGATGCGCAGTTCCGGTGTTCGCCACTGAGCGGCGCTGATAGCCTCCAGGACCAGATGCTCCCCACCCTGCTGTCGCTGGTGATTAATTGAGGTCTAGACTTTTTTTTAAAGTGTCGACGTCAGACGTAGGCGATTTTTCCATTGTCCTCGTTTTTTTCAACCAACTGAACCAAGTTTTAAACAAACTGGAAAATGATTTAAAACTAAAAACTTTGCTCACTTTTTGATGCGTTGGTATTAAAACTACCGAGAAAAATCCACGTTATAGGGTCCACGGCCATTGGCACATATTTGTGAACCAGGGGGAGATTTTTTTTTTAAACTGTGCAAAAACTACCCTGAAGGCAATCACGTATTTTGCATTTTTAAATTTGATTCAAACTTGTGCATTTGCTTAAACTCTCTTTGCAAATGTCCCTGTCAACTGCGCCTCAGAGAAAATGCAGCTGCTCCCCTCAAGGTTTGCGCTGCAGGGCGCAAGACGCGTGTACGTGCGCGTCCGCGAGAGCAGCAAACAATGCACACACAATTTCTATAAACTCCTACTCGATTGAGTCCCCCACCATCCAACAAAAAAAAGAAAGAAAGAAAAGCGCAAAACGCATCACTGTGCAATGACCTTCGCAATCTAAAGCGCACCGGAGGACGTTCTGCTCGCCATCCCCTCTGCGGGCTCTCCAACGTGCCACAGTCCGAAAAGAGCTCAAAGCGATGCTCGAAAGCGATACTCACTGTCATCCTCGCCTTGACCTCTCACCAAAAGCACCGCTGCACTGAGCAACAGCGCTAACCGAATATCCACAAAGCTGAACATGTCTAAATATTAGACATGTAGATTCTTTGCGACAAAGGGGGAATCCTTTTTTTTCTTTTCTTCTTCTCCTCAGACACCACTCATACGGGGTAGGGTCCGGTGTGTGTAACTCCAAATCCAGACCCTAGCAGAAACTCCCTACTGCCCAAACAAAGTTAACTTGGCTTTTATACGCCACGGGTTTTTTTGGGGGAGGTCTCGTGCACGCACCGAATAACGTGTGGATGCGCAAGTCGCAGTCCCTCCTTCTATCGGGGAGAGGGGCCGTCTCCAAACATGTCAGGCAAGTTCACGTTTCAGCTCAAACGTGGACGATGAGGACGGACATCATTTACGCAACGGCTCGCCGCCGTTCAGACGTGTGTTTTTTTTAATCATCTTCTGTTCCTCAGTGGACTTTCTTAATTGATGTTTTTTTTTGTCGAGGGGTCTTGTGTATTTTCCGCGTCCAACCTGAGACATTGTGGTTTTGAGTTGATTTTTTTTTTAATCGTCTGGACGCTGGATGGTTTCATTTGAAGAACCATCTGCGGTTTACCTTAAATCTATAGGCACCAAATGGGTCCAGGATATGCCGTTCAACTGAGGAGTGGGTGTATTTCAATTGGACAGGAAGTTATTGCCTTCATTTATTATTATCTTAGGCGGGAAGGAATGGTTTGCTTTCGTGCGCAATTTACGCGCGGGGAGCAAACCAAGATGAAAACCACTTTTCTATGTCCTTTGGGGACATTCATGGTATTATCAGTATTCTATCCTTTAAAGGAGGTTTCTTTTTGGTTTTATTCGGGGCTCGTCCCGTTCTGAGTATCAAGCACCTAGAAGCAACTGCAGTCAAACAGTACATGATTAAGTATAACTTCATACACACACACACACACACACACACACATACACACAAACACACACACACACACATCTTAGACATCTCCAGTTACAAGTTGTAAGTGCCTTAAAGGTAAAATAACTGACAACTTAGATGAAATATTAACATTTCCCCCTCACAATTACACATTTTAACCCTTTCTAGCAGTAAACCCTGCAAATAAATAAAATGTAGGCTGCCGTTAATGGTGCTTTCATCTTTGTTGCCTTTAAGTAAGCCATCGGGAATCCAAAATGAACTTGGTTTTTAAAGCAGGTGCAACAAACTGTGTGTTAAAAAATCGACCCCCTCCAAAAGGGGCATGTCCGTCCTATGATGTTACAGCCAGGGAGAGAAAGAGAGAGAAGAAGAAAATCTGGCAGATGCTCCAAGCAGTCTACATCCACTGTGGACACGTTGCAGATTCTGCAACTGCAGTAAGGCCCGGGTTGACCTCTCCGTTACTTTCTGATGTCTTGTTTCTATGACATTAAACCCGGAAACAGTCCTGTCTTCAATAACCTTTTATTCTGTCAATGAGCAACACAGTATGAATGGGGATGAATAGTATGACTTATGCCGATGGCCATTAACTCACAAAGATGATCTTGAAATATGTTGGAAATGCTCAGAACTAACAAAGAAGACAAAACTGTAAAAAAAAAAAATAAACACCAACAATAAAAGAAAGACAGAAATGTAAAGCATTGACAACCACAACTGGGAACTCGCTACATCCCAGCTTCCCACTAGCTAGCACTGCTATCCGTCTCACTAGCATACGTTACTGTTGAATTCCAATTTCCCAAATTGATTTTACAAAACAATTGAGAAGTTAGACAAAAACGAATCTGAACAAAGCTCAGTCTGGTGTGTATGGACGCCTTTTGTAGGACTCGGCTCCGTCATGCGAGGAATTAAAAAAAACAAACATTAATGCGTTGTAAAATAAATAAATAAATAAGTAAAAACACAAACTATTCGGAAGAAAAGATAATGGCACAATAAAATAAATAATCATACATGAAGTAACAATGAGAACAGTAGATACAGGCTAGCTGAACACTAGCTTCATTAGCAGGCATTAAATCATCATCGGGCCTACTCATAGTAAAGTATCCACAAATCATCACGCAATGAATGGAAAAACTACATAATAAATAACATTTTATTGTTGCCTTTCTTGCTACCTGTCGCACTGTTTGCGGCGCGCGCGCAACGTCACAATGGAGGGATCCAGACTGCCACAAGTGCACTTTCAAAATAAGACACACCCATTTAAATGACTTTTTTTTTTTTTCGGGACAAGAAAAAAAACGTGAGTGGGAGGAAATGTTAAGATTACAGTTATCACAGGATTCAGGGTGTTTTGAATGAAATGAAGAAGGGAAGTTCTGTTTCATGCTGTTCATCTGAGAGGAAACCCCTTAGACAAAGACGTGTCTCTGTTCCCGTGTGCTGCATTTCTTATTTTATCTTTAAAACAACAGCGCCACAGTAATTAATATTTTTTTTTTCAACCAGTTCCGAAAAGTGCAAAAAGCCTAAATAAATCTTGCTTCTTACGGATCACGAGATGAACCAGTCTTTTGGGCCGTCCTTTCCATGGGTGAAAAGAAGCAGAAGCTCACAGGACAGTGTTTAAATAGAACTGGTAATTTTCTGGTGTTTGGAGTTGCTGCAATGTATAATATTTTTTTTTTTTGTGGCCAGTCTCTCAAAGTTCAGCCTGGTGGTTTGGGTGGAAGTGCTCAGAGCGAGTTTATGGCCCCCTGAGCTTCATGTTTTGCCAGTGGAGGACGAGATGTTTAGCATATTCTTTCAGATTTTATTTTTTGTTTGTAGGTCATCGCCAGGGATCCACCATCGTCACATCACCGGCCCAGAAGAAAGGGCGGCAGAAGTCACCAAAATGGAGCCACGAGCTTTGCAGATTCCGGAGATTTCTCGCTCGTCATTGGTCGCTTGTGGAAGGACATTAGCCTGAGATGTGAGAGGTGGTGGGAAAAAGGTGTCAAAGTCACAGCTCCTGAGGTTTCACGGCTGTCAATAGGAATAAACGGACTCCTGCAGCTCTTTTTTTTTTTTTAATGAATCAGCTTAGAGACTCAAATCGGATCACCTTTTACTTATGTTTTGGAGCAGGCATCTTTGCACGAGTAGGTCTACGCGCCGCATTAACACGAGGCACCAAACTGTGCATTCCCCCTGCGAGCCTGAGCCGTAGCCAGCAACACGTAGCATCTGCAGGGCCCCGTCCACGTGTTTCTACTTGTAATCTCGCCCTCCTGCTCCAAACTCTGACGAAGCCGAACCCTCTCTGTCTCCCTCTCTCACTTCTTTCTTTCCCTCGCTGCCTGCAGGCTCCTTTTCCTTTGCCTTATTTAAGATGCCCAGGGGCATTTATTAGCATATACATACATATACATATATCACAATCACACACATGGCAGCCTTTACTTGCTGTTAAACCTTTTTTTTTCCAGGTCATTATCTTCTTTTTTTTAAAATGATTTTCAATTACTATGAAATGACTGTTTCAGGCTTTAGAAAGAAGCCACCTGCTTCAGACAGATTACAGGGTATGAAAATTGTACAGTATCCCAAATAAAATCTGTCACTGTACAGTATATCCTTTAAGTTCTTAATGGCTGTTATCAGGACTGTAATAATGTTTGTCAGTTTTCCAAAATGATATGTGCACTCTTAGCAAACGTAAAAAAGGAACTCATTTTACTTCCTAGCAGAATAACCCCCGAAACTGTTGGGGAGAAGTACAACAATCAAGTGACAAACAAGAAGAGATTCTGGAAACTGGTAACGCTGCCATTTATGCAACGCCACATCCCCCCCCCCCCCATTCGTTTAGAGAATTAAATCATATCAACATAAATCATGTTTTGAACAAGTGTCACTAAAGACATTCTGGGGGAATTATTAGTAGACAGAAAGAGAGAGAAGTATTAAGCCACAGGGCCGTCCCATTAGCATCTCAAAGGCTAAGCTATTTAAAAATATAACTTAAGATCATCCGGTGTTCCTGGGTGTGTTGAAACAGACCAAGGTGCTGCACCCGGAGGTGTCCTGGTAGCCGGGTGGTTAGATGCCTGTGATGCCTCCAGTCGCATTTTCAACCGGGGGACTCTGTTGTGATACGGCATGATACGGTACGATGCACTTCACGGGGGGGGGGGGTGCTTCACCGTGGAGTGAAATGCATCGTTTTTTTTCTCCAACGCCAGGTCCCCGGCAGAGAGGAACTCCTTGTAGACTCCCTGAATGGAGTCTGCCGCGTACGTGTACAGACGGGCAAATGACTGGTGTGACCGCACTCAGAGCACGGGGAGCATCAGTTGAAAAGAGAAGAAGAAGAAAAAAAAAGAGAGAAGCAACTTCCAACGCGGCGTTATGGGCCAACGCTCAATTACAGGGTGGAAACGCTGGAGCCCACTTCTTACTGTTACTTCAAGTGGAGCCTCGACGTGAACTGCAATCATCTCCCGAAGACTCGGCTTTTGTCTTTTGAGTGTGCAGGCTGGGTTTGTAGTGCGCACCGCTCTCACATTGAGGAGAGTCATTTTCAATGCTACTGTATCAACGTACGTGTATCACAAGAGGTTTAGACTCCTTTCCGTAACTTCATCTAGTGTAGTTTGACGTTTTTGGGGAAATGTACTTTGTTGACTGCTTTTTGAAATTAGAGCTCAGCTGCCCAAGAGATGCAGCCTCTTGTGAGCTCCACCCATCATGACACGTCACCTCCCCCTGTGAGGTTGGGGGAAAAAATGGATCAAAAAAAAAGCCACCATCGTGGCACCACGTCCTCCACTGGAGGATCCAATCAGAGTTTGCTGTTTTCTTCTTCGTACCCACACGGTACGAAGTCTTTTCAGGATGCGATGCGCCTCGTAGCCATGCGTCTGCTTTCTCTCTCTCACAAACTTCAGCTGAGGCCTTTTTTCTTCTTCTCTATTTCTCGGTCTGGTTTTCCTCTCGTCCCTGCATCTGGATTCCTCAGTCGCAATCCCAGCCCCCCATCCAAACTCCAGCTCTCCATCCCCTCCCTCTTTTTCTCCCACCAGCTTAAGACACCCAGTCAGACACAGCGAGGGGATGGAAAATATGACTGGATCCTTCCCCCGACTTCAGATAATGTGCAAGACCTCCGGCAAGCGTGGCACGAAAAAGAAAAAAAACAGAGAGAGAGAGAGACACAGGGAAGTTTATCTGAAAAGCTGCTTTTATTATCTCATGAAGCAAGCTTTTGGGCCACAGTTTTCATTTGTGCAGTCTGTTGTTCTGAAGCAACATGGTCATCATTTTGAGAGTGCTGCAAAGAATGCGCCAGGATGAAATAACTCAACACTGATTGTGTTATCATAGAGAAGTTCATTTTTAGGTGGATCATCTTGTTAGCCCCACCGTTTTAGAGGCCACGACACCAAAAGACAAAGAGCCCATGCCTGTGGGTGTCACGTTTCACTGCCACAATGGCTCATACTGCAGGGAGGGGGGGAGGGAGGGAAGGAGGGAGGGAGGGAGAACAAACTACGTTGGGCTGAAATAATTTGATCCTGGATGGAAGGCATGCAAAATCTGTGATCTGGGGTCTTATTCCTGTTTCTCCCTGAATGTAGTTTTCAGTTGACTGGAAGTCTTTTTTTTTGGGGGGGGGTTCTCAACATCTGGAGAAGTTAGTGTGGGCTTTAACTATGCTGCCTTGACCTTTTATCCCGAGTTTACGCTTTTGCTTCTTTTGCATTACCCGAATAATACAACAGTAGCAGCAGTTTACAGTTTGGTTGCGTACGGATCAGCCATCTTTTTATATAGAAAACTCATCTCCTCCTGTAGATGTGTAACACATGTCGTATTCCTCCTTTGCACCACCAGCTTTACAAATGTAACCACCATGCAGGCGAAAGTCTGCCTCTTTCACCAAATGTGTTTGCAAGGGAAGATTGGAGAGAGAGAGGGGGTGGGGGGTGGGGGGTGAGCTCAGAGATCCCGTCTGGAAATGTCGTTACTCCGGCTGCCTGCCGCCCAGCTACAAGTAGACTGAGTAGGGGGGGTGGGGGAGGGGGGGGGTAGGAGTCACAGCTGAGCGCCAGAGAGGAAACAGAAGAAGACAGAAGGGAAAAAGACGACCAAGTACGAGAAGAAATTTAGTCCTCTAAAGGAACTACAAGTGAAAGGGGGGGGGGGGTTGCAGTCACCGTTTGAGGCTCCATTATTTTCAACCAACAACCAACCAATAGGGAGGCAGAATAGGCAGCAGGTGACCTCGGACGAGGGGAGACTTGAGATGGAAATAAGGAAGCCTATAGCTATGTAGGGGGAAAGAAAAAAATTCCCATCTGCCGGATGACTCATACTCCCCCCCCAAACCCCCCCGGCCCCCGTAGAAACACAAAGTCACAACAGCCGAGTTTTACTCGGACAATGACCACATTTTTAAGCATAGGAATGTCTTATTAACTACAAATATTGTTATGCATTTTTGATATAGCCATGTATTGTTTGTGGTGTGATACCCAAATTTGTGTTTGTGAGGTGATTGGATAAATATTAATACAAACCTGTTAATACTACTGATTTCATGATGAATAAACAACTAGCCCGCATCTGTGTCGTTTTTACTGAGAGACACTAAAGCACCATGTTGTCCATCTTGGATGTCCCCTCTTTTCTCAATATTTGTCCTTTTGGAAAATAGCAGAAAAGAAGAAAGTCTCTGAATATTATCAGGAAGTTCCTCTGCAGTTCTTTCAGCTTTTATCTCCTAAACACGTGTCAAGTAGCTACCAGAGATGGGGACTCGAGTTTGAGACTCGGACTCGAGTCCGACTTAAGTCGCACACACGGTGACTTCAGCCTCGACTTGAGACTCGTCCTCGAAAGACTTCAGACTCGACTCGGACTCGAGCTTTTGGACTCGTGAACAATGTTTCATTTTTAGGAAACATCTGATGAGCTCGCTATACCGCTCCCCTCGTTACCTGCCTACGTAACACGTGACACGTACGTTGACGTCTATTGCTGGCTGCGCACGCGCGGCCACACACGAGGACAACAATTTGTTGTCAAAGATGTCGAATGCACCTGCGGTGCCATTCGTCGTGAGCTTTGGGTTCAAAACCTTCCAACAAGACGGCAACAAAAGAACCGCGCAATGCAAAATATGCGCCATTAAAATAAAATATTCTGGCTCAACCAACGTCAAATTTTATCAGGCGTCTGAAAACCCACCTGATAGGTGAGTAAACATGTTTAGCATTGACCATCTAACGGGGTGTCAAACTCATTCAGTTCGGGCCAGATACTGCCGACTTGGACCGAACGCGGGCCACTGACGATCGGCGCGAACGGCTGACTGGGGGGGGCTCTGACGGAGGGGGGGGGGGGGGGGGGGCTGACGGTTCGGCCGACGGTTCGCTGACGTCGGGACGTGTGCGCTAAACTGTCTCTGCTCTGCTCACTGAAGCAAAAAAATGCGTGGGCAATAAATATCAGAGCCAAGAGCAGCGAGTGTAGTCAACTACTGCTGCTAACACATCCCGTCAGACCAGGGTTATTTATTCATATCCGTTAATCAACTTTTCTCCTCTTGTTACCCTGGTAACCGCTGTCATTACAGACGGTTGCGTCGATTCTTACTGTGAAAATCGACGTACTTCCGGTTTAGCGGCTACGCTTCGTATTTTCATTTTATGGGAAAAACCACAAAAAAAATTGGTGGTATGGTTTTTTACGGTAAAAGGGACGATGATAAGAGATTTTTGAGACTCGTCCTCGAAAGACTTCAGACTCGACTCGGACTCGAGCTCAGAGACTTTTGAGCATCTCTGTCAAGTACAACTTGAAATAATTGATTGATCACACAGGCAGTATTTGAACTCCCATAAGAACGAGACATGACACGCAAGGCTGTAACTTGAGGTAAAAAAAACAATGGCCTATTTATTAATATGTATTTCACTTTGCAGCACCTCCTCCTTGAGGTCTCTTGAGTATTCAGTACCGCTCCGTCTCCTGTGCACCACATCTCATTCGGATGAGAGTTTCACAAATGCTTTATCACACATTACACGACAGTTATTTTACAACGCTAACCATATATATTATATTTTTCCCTTACTATCTGCATGTCTTAAAATGCTGCGACACTTCAGGAACACGTGTCTCACCCCTTTAGACCACAGTGAAGCAGTGAAACTCCCTCTCTTCACATCCTACCAAATGTTATTTTCTCAAGGCCTCCAGGTCCCGGAGCTCAACATTACATCAGCAGTGAAGGGTGAAAAGATGCCCCCCAACCCCCCCCCCCCCCCCCCTACCTGGGTCTAGTGGAGGACCAAGCAGGAAACCACAGCAATGACGTCCTGAGGTAAACAGCGCTCTGTGCGTTTGTTTGTATTAAAGAAAAACTTTTTTCTTTTTGGGGTTGAGGAGACGACAAGTCTGACAGAATGACATTTCTCAGTGAGGAGACGCAACACATTAATAATAATGCCTTTTTTTCTGCATTCTTTGCCATGAACTGCTTCAAAAAGGAAGCTTTTCAACAGTGAGCACAGGTGAAACGTGAAAGTGTTATAGTCATTTGCTCAAATGGCCTTAAACTATATATTCTCAGATATGATGGGTAAGTTAGGCAACTTTTCAACTGTGCTTCACATAATACTTTGAATCCAGGGTCATCCAACCCTATATGTAAAATATGTTAAGATTAGAATATTAATAGGTTATTAAAAGGTTGCAATATAATAAATACATAAACAATATCACGGTGTTGTTGCAGCAGCCACGTTCGGTGGTGTTTTCCGTTGACCCCTGAGATATCTCCAACTTTAGCAAAGCTTTGTCACTATTTAGCATTCCAACTGCACGTACAAGCTACATAAGAAAGGTTTTAAGGATCTAAGTAGGAGGGGAAACCACTTGACTCAACAATAAACAACGTTTGACCCTTTTATCCCCCCTCACAGTCTGAGAAGATGAGGGTCGGAGAGGCTGATTTAGTTTACCAGCTCATCTAGTACCCTTTATTCCACATGCGATTCGTTATTGTAAAGAGGAAACACCAGTAGGTAGTGGTGTCCCTGCTGAGCATGTGCAGTGGATCCCTCGGTGCTTCGATCGAGCTTGCAGTCCTACCCAAAGCTTTTTTGAACAGTTGAGAAGAAGAAGAAGAAAAAAAAAGAAATGACCTCAATACGAAAGAATGCGGTGTGGTCTGTTCTCCCTCCCCTTGAATCCAGCATGGGCAAAAATTACTTCTCTTAACCCGCTGTTTAGCAGAGGGAGTGCGTTTCGTTTTTTCAGCCATTTAAATGGCCACAGCCGGCGTCTTCGTCTCACTGTTCCTCCTCTTCTCATTTTCAACCCCTCTTTTCCCGGGGAGGATTTGAGCAAAGTTGCCACGTTAAATCCTCTCAGCCATTCCTCGTTGTAGGCTTCTGTCGTTCTGAGCTACTTAAATCCAATGCTGTGCCAGAGCTTTTCACTTTTTGCTCAGATATAGTGAAGCTTGGTTGATGTTTTTAGTCTCAGCAAAGGCTTTAAGTGTAATTAAGAATGCTATTTATTTCAGTCGAGTCAACATATTCCAATCCAACAGTGGGATAGTAGTTCTTCCTTCCTTTTTCCATGCCTTCTTCATTTTGTTTTTATAACTGCTTGCAGTAGTGAGGCTTGTCATGGTATAGCTTGTTGCAGTGTTTTACATCTTTAAAACATGATTTTATCAAATAGACATTTGAGATGCGGATGAGATAATATTTAGATTAACCTACATCGTCTCAGTGGTTCAAATCTGCACGCCAACTTTAATTCTTTGTCCCTCAAAAGTGTTTGATTTCCAATTTTTTTTGCATTAGATTATTTCTGCCACCGCGTGCATTCTTTACCGAGCTGATATTCTATCACGTAGGCCATAGGAGAAGAAATGTCATGCATGACGAGGTGCCCTGGTGTCGGCCACATGTTCAGAAACGGCTGCAACTGGAAGAGGGGGAGCTGAGGTTCGTTCTTGCCTCTTGTGGCTAACAGCTTTCAGATGTGAGAGGAAGAATGCTGGATGGCAGTTTGGCCTGCGTGGTGCAAATGACACAAAACATCTCACAAGTTGTAGTCATTTACAGTATTTGGAGCTTTGGAAGTAGGTGAGGGCAAGAGGATCGGAGCAAAAGCAAGACTCTTCATTAGGTTCTAATCTCAGACATCCTCACAATTAAATCCATCCAATCTACCTGATGGTTGTTCAAGTGTTCCAGGCTGGACCATAATGGCGGCTGGACGACCAACATGGACATCCTTGTGGCGCCTTGCAGCTAACGTTGTGAAATGCGATGCATGCTTTTTTTGATTCCACATCAAGAGCCCTGAAATAAATCTGCTCGGTGCCGGTCAGAGTAAAGTTCTGCGCTGGTGCTGGAAGCTCACATGGCGCTTCCTCCCATGATTCATCTGCAGTGACAGTAAGTTATTGGGCTCATCCCCACCGGAGCCCCGTGTTTGTCATTAAAAACCAAGAACAGTAATTGTTTTGACCCTCCGCACAAGCAGTTGTGTTGCATGCACACCTGGATAGTGGTGAAACAAGGTGAGCCTGCACATTTATTGGGCAATTTTTTAAAGACTATTTTGGAAGTGGAATTTTAACACAGGCTGCGTTGCGCCTGCTGCAATTATTCTGCATATGATTGCATGTATATATATATATATATATATAGTTAAAAAGGCCATATAAAGAAAACTAGTTGCTCATACTGCACTTAAGTTTTCTGACATGTTGCTATATTTTTTCATCCTACTCTTGGATCTTCCCCACTAACTTAAAATAAAGTGCATTAAAACCCATTATGTTCTGATGAGTGAGAGGGACTCTCTCTCCCAGAGTCCCAGTCTTGTGGCATTGGACTATAGACTTTAGTTCAGTTAACCCACGTCCTAAAATAAGTGCTAAATTAGAGGGTTGTAGAATGGAGGGGGAAAAAAGACAGAGGGCTTGGTTCTTGGCCCCGTGCACTTCTGCTGCTGTGGAGCTTTCTCTCCCGTCTCCTCTTATTCCTGGTCTTCTGTCTGCATGAGTCAAGAGAGTGAGAATGTCAGGGCGGAAGGGGGGGGGTGGGGGGGGGGTAAGACAGACAGAGAGGCAGGAGAGAGACGGCTGTGAGAGGTGGAGGAAAAGGGAGACGTGTGATCTGCCCATTGTTTAATGACAGTTTAAATGTGGAAAACTTGGGAGGAGTTCTAGTGCAGCCATTTTGTGAGAGCTGGATTTTCAGGCCGCAGCAGCATTCACATCTTCTTGCAAAAGCTCAGCCACCCAGAGCTTTCTATCTGTAACCCCTATACATCGTTTTAGCATATTAGTATAGTATTGAGTGACAAAACCCCTGATATATGGAAACATTTTTGGAGACTTTTGGTGCAATCACCAAATTCATCCCAATAGAATCCCTGAATTTTGTGAATTTGATGTTGCCAGAAAAAAAAAAGCAGAGAGCTAATATAACTTGGAGCTATGAGTCCCCGAGCCAGAAGCTGAAGCTAACGGTGCTCCCACACAGGCATAGAGATTCTCCAAAACCTTTCCAAACAACTTCACCTCTTCTCCATCCTCTAGCCTTTTCCCGTCAAATCACATATCACATATGGTCCAAGCCGGAGCAATTTTTCACTGTTTTCTGATATTTTTGCTTTTGCTACATTGACCGAACAATATGATGATCAGTCCTGAAAGGTATCGGCAGATTGAACAATAATAGAACCGCGCGTTGTAATGTTTAGGGTGGACCTCTCTGCACGTTGCATGAAGCAGCCCCCCCCCTTCCCTCCAGCTGATGGGTGGCACGCAGCGGGTAGAGGGGTAAGGCTACACCAAACCACGCGGCAGCACCTCCACAACAGGAGGAGACGGTTGTGACCTCAGTGACCGTGGACGTGTAAACCCCCGAACCCCCCCCCCCCCCCCCCCCTCTGCCTGGAGGAAAACCTCCTTGTGTGGCTGCTAATTTGAATGAGACGGTGCTCTTACAGAATAAAACAACAGTTCAAAGTGAAAAGCGGCTTCACAGCTGCGTCAGACAAAGGCTTCGACATGCGCCTCCTGTCGTTTGTCAGGAGTAACGCCGTTTATGTACGTGGGGGTGGGGGTGGGGGGGGGGAGGGGCGCCCTGATTCAGCTGGACTACACCTTAAAGCCTAAGATTCAGGCTGATCCCACATGAAAGTGCCAAATCTAGCTAAAGAGTCCACGTCGCGGCTCGGAGGCGAGGCGAGTCTGAGTCTGGAATTGGTTCCTTCGGAGAAATCCTCCTGATGCTGTTGAATTGTTGGACCAGAAAAAGAGCGTGATGCTAAGGTTTCAGAGCGAAGGTTTCTAACTGTCACTGGTTAGAAGGTACTGAGGTTGCTGTCATTGTTGTACGCTGCAGCAAAAAAGGCTCCTCGGTGTTTGCAACTGGTTTGCAGAAGGTATGGAGACACAACAGGTTTTAAGTCTCCACGTCACATGTCTAACTACAATAAGCTCTGGTTGAGGGTTTTAGGTTGAGCTGGGAGTGTGTGTGTGTGTGGGAGGGGGGGGGTTATGGAGGCTTGGGCTCCGATTGGCTCCAGCCGGTTCCTCATATTTAGATGAGTGTCTTGTCCCTCCCTGGTTTGTGTTTCTGCTGTGGAATGAAAGGCAAGATGTCTGGTTGCTCTCTGCCTCCACATCACATCATGGAAACTCGCTGGCTGGCTCTGAAACGCACCTCGCTCTGTCATTTATTATCCCCCCCCCCCCCCCCCCCCCACTGCACACGTTTACACGTCGGAAGGTTTGAATGCTATAAGAGTTTTGTTCCTTTTCCTGCCTCACTATTACTACAACGAGTTGTTTTGTCGATAACATTTCAAGTATGAGTTTTTTCCTTGTGGCCCCGGAGAGTCACATAAGTGAGAAGATTAGGTTATAGGCACAGAATGCACTGTTTAACCATAACCCATCATTTTCTAAACCTGACATTCTGTGTCATTGTGTTAGCTTTCCAAAGTATCATCTTTTTTTTTTTTTTTTCTACTTTCTGTCCACGTTTGCAAGCAAAGGAGTGAAAAAAATAGAAAGAAAGAAGAGAAGGAGGTGCTCTCCTTTTCCTGACACGAAGTATGAACTGCTCCTTTCCCAGGCCTGCCACATCCACAAAGGGAGTATACTTGGCGGTGATGCAAAGAGGAGGAACAAAAAAAAAAAGAAGTCTTGAGACAAAAAGAAAAAGTAAGAATTCACCACAGAGGAGAAAAGGGGGAGGAGGGGAGAAGCCAAATGAGTTTGCATGACGACGGGGGGACGAAGACGCACTATGGAGTCCCCTCTGAAGCCATTAACCTACAGTGTCTGCTTGTGTTGATGCTGTGGGCATCAAGAGACCGTTTTCATTGAACTGGAGCAGTTTTTTTTAAAACGGCACTAAGAAATGAAGAGCTGAGCTTGCCTTTAACATTGAAAACGCTCTTCGCCGAATGGCGACTGCAGCTTTTATGTGGATGAAGGAAACTCTTTTGGCGAGGCCACGATTGAAGAAAGTGAATCATCTGTGCCGAGCACCGAATATCTGAGTTCATTCACAACAGATGTTGTCTCAGCCTCAGTTCAAGTCCCATTCAGGAGAGAATTGATCTGCAGATCCATGGCTTGGATGTTTGAGTGAAGGTCGGGGGCCTGGTGTGGGCACCTCCCCCTTCCAGAGATCACTTCACATGAGTTAGGCTTTTCATTACATCCAATGGTTATACTTAACCGGGTAATGACAGTGGTCACATTTAGGAGGGTCCACAGCTTCCTGTCCCTCCTCACCCTTCTGACACTGATGACGGCACTTAAGCTGCCCAGCTGACGTTCTTGTTTTAGACTTAACAACAAAACTTGTTATCTGGAACTTTTTCTCATTTTCTGGTGATATTACAAATCTAAAAAAACCTTTCAAACCTAAAATCTTGGGTGTTTACATTTAAATTGCATCTTGAGGTAAAGGAATGATAGAGGTTCATAATGACACGGATGGCTCTCTGCGATCTTGCGTGTTGTTGGCAGAGATCATCCACATTCACCCCCCCCCCCCCCCCCCCGAAACGATGGAGGACGTAGACCTGCAGCACTGGACTCCTCTCAAGCCCCCCCTGGTCTCTCCCTCAACATGTCAAGACACTCAGCAGTCTGCATTCCTCCTACGAACGCCTTTCTCAGCCGCTCAACAAGACACCGCCGCCGACTTTCCCTGCCTCCTGCAGCAGAAACAGTCATGTTTTAGTTTATTATGGTCTGTTGGCACCATGCAGGATTCATCCCTTCTCTTGCCGCTGTGGAAACAACGTTTCCCCCAAAAGGCAGAGATGAAGTGGCTCAAAGTTTCAGTGTTAATGCTTCGACTGTTTCTCTTTCCTTGAGCCACATCTCCAGCTCTGTTAACAGTTTTCTCTCTCTCTCTCTCTCTCTCTCTCTCTCTCTCTCTCTCTGCTTGTGTCCTGTCTCTACCTGTCCTGCGCATTGCTGAAGTTCTTTATCTATCTGCTCCCCCCCCACCCCCCTCCCACCCGGGGGCTTCTCCCCTGAGAGTTCATGAGGGGGGAGTGTCGGCCTTGTGTCGGAACCCTCCCTCTTCCACCCACTGAACCCAGCGCGGCCCCTCCCTGCACTTTCTCCTCAGCCTGAGACGAATACGGCACCGAAGCTGCTTGTCGAACTGATGGAGGTTGTTTGTAGTGATGCAGATACTTTGGCTCCACTGAGCGTCCGTGTGGTTTTTGTGAGACGTTTGGAACTCTTGATCGTTTGAATCGCAGCTGAACACAAAAAAAAAAAAATTATAACCAGGATTGCCTTCAATCCTAATTCTCCAAATATTTTCCACTCATTCGTTCATGCGAACTGACGTCACTTTCACTTAAAAATAATTTTCCTCCTCAAATATTCTCCGAAAACACCTCAAAATAGGTTTAATTTGTGGGTGAAAGCAGGGAAGGCAGCAAACAGAGAATAGTTTGGATACACGAGCGAAAGGGGGAACGTCTTTTTGTTCTGACTCGCACATGAGTTCAATTTCTCAAGTCATCTGGAATCACTCAGCGCTGCGTTGATGCTCAGCTCGGCTCTGTGACTTCAGCTTTCAGAAACAAAACCCCAGAGAGGAAAAAAACCGAAAACAGTCCTGAAGCAGTCAGTGCAGAGTGAGGAAGGTTTATCAGAAAACAGTTTGTATGCCTCATAAAAAAAAAAAAACGCTTACAGAAATCTGCCATGTTAACTACGACAACTACGACGACCACCAGAGACGAGCAAAAAAAGGCAGACATTGAAAGTTTTTACAGATTTCTCGTGAAAACGGTAAAACTATAAACAAAGTGTCATATATTCACTCAGTGTGTGTGATTGTTTCTTCTCTTATGAGAAGGAAGAAGATCCAGAAAAACCAAAGTGCATTTAATTTGACTTTTGCAATTTAGCTCAACTTTTTCATCAGAACACTTGTGGCCTCACCACACATTCTTATTACAGATCAGTAATTCTTGTCACACATATTGTAGTAAATTGTGAAAAGACAAGAGAAAAAGGTTTGTGAGAGAAAGCGAGTGATTCCTAGTCTCATTTGTTTTTTCTCCAGTACCTTCAGGGCAGTGCAAGCCACAACAAGTCAAGGTATACTTCATTTATATGATCTGTAGCTACATATATTCCTTCTCCACTACCACTATCTATACAGTCTCTTTACCATGAGCGTGTAGCATCACTCAGATAACTTACTTTACTGCTTACTTTATTTTACAATAAAATATATATATATTTTGCCCACTGTACTTGTAATCAGCTTCTCTTTTAATATACTGTACGCATAATACATATAAGTTAATGCACTGTTATTTGTATATATACACCAAGCAATCCATTTGTATTTAATAGTCGCGTAGGCCAATTTGACTCAAACTTCTGTAAACTGTCTATCCCCGAACCACAGTCGTTTAGCCCTAATGAAGAATCAAGTAGTATCCTGTGAAGACAAGGGTATTTTAAACAGAAAGGATGTACGTATAGCTGAATTTTACACATGTATAAGGATTGGTTGAATAGCTTTAATACCTCCTCAGAATACAACTCTAAAAACACCTTTTTCCTTCCTGTGTCTGAAACTCGGTTACAACGACCTGGGGATGGAGGTCTGAGGGCAGCTAGCAGAAAAACAATGGGAAAGAATACTTCAATGGCCACTACGTATCAAACATCAGCATAAATATAGACACTCATTAGCATGGATGACCTGGACATGCGTCCGTCTTTGTAGGAGATCAGGAGGCGAAAGATGAAGGGAGTCTCCCATTCTGGTCTCAGCGATGTCTTCTTCTGTGGTGGGTCATTTTCACTGGGCAACTTAAGCCACACACGCCACTCGCAGCCCGAAGAGGAACAAAATGAGTAACAAAACTCCATTCTTTAACCATTCTTTATCTCACATTACGTCTGAAGAAAAAGAGGGTCCGAAGGAAATGAGTGTTGAGCTTATTAAAGGTCATATTAGCTGTAAAGACTTCACCACAGTTCTTAATTTCCTCCACATGGAACACTTATAGTCGTAATCCAGGCCTCGGTGCAGAGCTGCTGAGGTTCAAACCCTGTGGGATGGTCATGCCGTGAGGCCTTGTCCTCGGAGCCGGTGGGGGGGGGGGGGGGTGGCAGTGAGTGGAGGCCAGAGAAAACAGCCTCTCCCTTTGGAAGAGCAAAGCTTTCACTTTGGAGGAGTTACTGTCACTCAGCTTTATGTCTCCCGTCCTCAGAGGACAAAGCCCTGGTAGGTTCGATCACAACAGCGAGTCGTCCAGTTGTCCTGAAGGTTCACCCTAAAACACTATATAGGAGGGTTTGTGACCACTGGAGCATTTTAAACTCATTTTGTGTGTAAAATATTAAGTACAATATCGAAGTGCGGTAGAATCCATGAGGTTTGCTGCGTTCTGTTCTCTCGTGTCTGCGTGAACTGGAAAAGTCAACAGTTGGTGTGTGAAGATCAAGACCTGAGCAGGTCTCGGGAAACTGTGAAACACTTTGCACAAGCGTGTGGTTACCGTGGGGTCTGCAGCACATCTATGATGCCATCAACTCAAGTCAGGTTTATTTGACTCCAATAAGAAGGAACGCCACATACTGTCTGTATCCAAACCATGTGCTGAGGAGTCATCTCCTTATGAGTAGTGGGACCTTGGTGTCACCGACGGGGGTCTTTAGAGGCGACCTGGATGTGAAAGCTCAGCTGGTGCGGAGGTGAAGTAAACTTTTCGCATGTGTTCCTCTCTCATGATTCACAGATGAGCCGGAGCTTCAGTGAAGAAGTAGGCTGAGCTAATACTAACCATGACTCATGTGAGATGTTACTCCATTGTTCTCCTCTCTCTGGGCCTCCCTATTCCTGCCTTCTCTCTCTCTATATATATATATAATATATATATATTTATATCTCTCGCTCTGTCCCTCTCTTGAAAAATGGCGACATGCATCATAATTTAGAATCAAGTGAGAGACAAAGTGCCGAGCAGCTTCACAGGAAATAGCACAAACCAGCTGAAAAGGGAAAGTATGGGCCTTAGCGAGCCACATTCCTTGGTTCTTATTCAGCCACGAGGCTGAAGATGATGAAGCAGCGGCAACGTGAGCGAGTTAATTGAGTTCTTGACGGAGGCCGCAAGATGAACGCAAATCACTGTCGATGGGTTCAAACCCGATGAAACTATGCGGTGGAGAGGGGCCTTTGAGAAAAGTTCTGTTTGTGTTCATGTTTCAGTCCTCAGACCAGCACTTCAAAACAGCAGCTTGGTCTGCTTTGACGGCTGGAAACAGCGACGGCAGTTAGCATGTTGATGATTACTTACTTACATTTTGTAGCATTGAATCAGCGGCTGCTGCCAACGTCTATTTTCTAAAAATAAAGCGCGCAAATAAAGCTGAATTGGATTTGCACCGGCTAATGTCGAGCTTATCAGGCATGTTGGACCAGTAGTGTTTCAGATTCTGGAAAAGGGGTTTTTTTATGAGCAAAAGCGACATTTGGGGAAGACGGCATTTTTCCTTGGATTTTCCATTCAGCTCAACAGAAAGTTGGCTCCTAGCAGCAGCTTCTCACCGACGTCGGAGAAGAGGAAAATAACTTCAGTCTGATTTGGTTTCATCCACAGAAACAGAAATTCTGTCTCTAAAAACCTTTGTCTCCTCTATCAAATCACACTCCACTAAATGCTGATAGGAGTTGTTAATATAAGTACTTAAAGTATTGCTTTTTACCACCTAATCGTGCCTTCAAGGCCTCAGTCGGATCCGGGTGCTGTCTTCAGAAAGGGTCTTCTTCTCACCTGGGTCGTCTGAAAGTTTCTCGTGCGAGTCCTCAGATTGGAAGCAGCTGTGGTTGTTGGCCGGGTTCAAGCTGTGGGAGTGTGCGGCGGGGCCAGCGGGGAGGAGCTCAACATCTGGAAAAGGAGAAAAAGCTGGCTGAAAACACAGAGACAAGAGCCTGGAAACGCGGACACTCTGCGTGCCAATCCTGTTGCTCAGTGCATGTCGAGTTTACAGATTTTCTTTGTGTAAATGAAAGTTTTCAGTTGTCGAGACTTGAACTGCAACCTCTGACATTTTAGTTTCATTTAAAAGTGTGTGTCTGCTGCTTTAGAGAGGGTCAGAGCGAGCGGCTGAGACAGTGGAAAGAGTGGACTGCTGCTTTTGAGATCCAACCCTTTGGGCCTCTCTTGATGTAATAGCGTGTCTAAACATGTGGGAGCTGCTTGCGAGAGGAAAGAAAGGGGAAGTGGGCGGAGGTGGGCTGGTCAAGAAAAAATTAAAATTCCTCCTCCTTAGATCATTCTAGCTTTTCTATCATGTTAAACACTGAACTTTTGTAGTGAAACAACAGAGCAAATTTTCAATCCCCGTTGAATTTTTTAATTGGTACTTATCAACGTTAGTCATATTGCATCACACCGGAAAAGGTGGAGAAATTAGTTTGTCAAAAGGTCATTACAATCCATCCAACAGGTGGTGGGACGGTTCACTAATATGTCCACCTCATGGTGGCGCCAGAGGACAAGTCGGGATCAGCAAGGCCATCGTAATTCATCCTCTGGGGACCTTGAATTTCCCTTTTGAGATATTTCACTCTGGACCAGAGCGGCGGACTAACCACCCCGTCCCAATTAGCGTCTATAGAGCTGCAAGCACTGAGGCGTGGCGAAAGGGACGTGGGGTTCACCTTATTCCAGAGCTCAGAGGGCAGGCGGGTGTGTTTATAGCTCTGTGAGTCAGTCGTAGCACAGCTTAGGAAAGTAAGAGTCTGGCGAAGGATACTGCGCTTTATCGTGCCACTGTAATTATACGTTATGGCCTTTCATACTGAGCTTCCAGCCAGTCAAAGTCAATATAATTAACTCCTCTACCTACCACTTTTGCTCCTCGTTCTTTGAACTTGCCTATTTTTTTGTTCACAAGGACTAAAGGCTGGCGCATGCTTCTGCGTCTGCGTCTTGTGTCGACGGACTTGTTTCAATTCATGGTTCTAAAAGCCTTGCGCGTGTTGCAAAGCAATTCACCGCCAGAACACTGGGTGGAGTAACGTTTACTAGGTGGAGTAACTGATTGATTCCCTCGTAAAAATTCTTTGTTTTAATAATGGCAGAATTATGCTATGAAACCGGAAATGTGAGACTCCGGAGAGGATGCAGCTAGCAGACCAATCACAGCCTTGCGCGCTGCGTGAGCTCGCGTGGCTTTTGAAGTCTAGAAATATTGGTCGGCGGCACGCAAGAGAGGGTGAAAAAGGCGCGCGAGGGGCTTATGCGTCTGCGTGTCCTGGCGTTTCTCTGAAAACGCAGAAGCATGAACTAGGCTTTAAGGGGGGGGGAAGAGACGAAGCAGCAGCATCTTGCACATCAGAGTGGTCCGGCAGCAGGGGGGAGCAGAATGACAGAGGTTAGCAGAGCGAGAGGGCCACTGGGCTTCCCACCGGCGGGCTGGACAGAAGCGGCATTCATCTCCTCGGATCCCCCCCCGGTCGTCTCCTGCAGACCACAGTTTGTCTGCCAACATGCCCTCCGCTTACTGAGGAAATGTTCACTTAGTGCAGGAAGTCTGAGGTTTCCCCCCCGAACATTTGATTTCAGCAGTTACCCAAACAACACTCAGGTTATGAGTGAGGTCAGAACAACATAGGTGGGAACTGAGAAACCCGGAGGGGACTCATACAAATTATAAGCGAAGATAGTCCTCCATCCTATCGGATTAATCTGGATTAATTCATGATTTAATCACATGATCAAATCTACACATTAAGGCTTCCAGTTGATGTTGTTTTTTTAGAGGATTTACCGTTTAGTAAAATTAACCTAATTGCTCCTTTTTTTCTTTTCTTTCACAGATTTCAATTTATTTATGGTGTACAAAAAGAAAACACAAATGTGCATTTTGCAAAATGAACAAGGCCAAAACAAAGTGAAATGATACAGAGAAAAATAGACTTCATGTACGCGGATAAAACAGCAAAAATATGTTTTACAATCACAGCAGTCGGTGTAATGCAATTAGGCTAATGATTAAATATTAGCTGATATTGCTTTGTGTTACATTAAAACATGATAACAAGAGGTGAAGTAAAGTAGTTCACCAATAGAATTGTATAAATTATTAATTAAAGCTTCACTATACACTCACCGGCCACTTTATTAGGTACACCTGTCCAACTGCTTGTTAACACTTAATTTCTAAGCAGCCAATCACATGGCGGCAACTCAGTGCATTTAGGCATGTAGACATTGTCAAGACAATCTCCTGCAGTTCAAACCGAGCATCAGTATGGGGAAGAAAGGTGATTTGAGTGACTTTGAACGTGGCATGATTGTTGGTGCCAGAAGGGCTGGTCTGAGTATTTCAGAAACTGCTAATCTACTGGGATTTTCACGCACAACCATCTCTAGGGTTTACAGAGAATGGTCCGAAAAAGAAAAAACATCCAGTGAGCGGCAGTTCTGTGGGCGGAAATGCCTTGTTGATGCCAGAGGTCAGAGGAGAATGGCCAGACTGGTTCGAGCTGATAGAAGGGCAACAGTGACTCAAATAACCACCCGTTACAACCAAGGTGGGCATAAGAGCATCTCTGAACGCACAGTACGTCGAACTTTGAGGCAGATGGGCTACAGCAGCAGAAGACCACACCGGGTGCCACTCCTTTCAGCTAAGAACAGGAAACTGAGGCTACAATTTGCACAAGCTCATCGAAATTGGACAATAGAAGATTGGAAAAACGTTGCCTGGTCTGATGAGTCTCGATTTCTGCTGCGACATTCGGATGGTAGGGTCAGAATTTGGCGTCTACAACATGAAAGCATGGATCCATCCTGCCTTGTATCAACGGTTCAGGCTGGTGGTGGTGGTGTCATGGTGTGGGGAATATTTTCTTGGCACTCTTTGGGCCCCTTGGTA
Source organism: Pungitius pungitius (assembly GCF_949316345.1). Classification (NCBI taxonomy): domain Eukaryota; kingdom Metazoa; phylum Chordata; class Actinopteri; order Perciformes; family Gasterosteidae; genus Pungitius; species Pungitius pungitius. Next base: position 14,142,537 of record NC_084920.1, read on the forward strand.
CCAATTGAGCATCGTTGCAACGCCACAGCCTACCTGAGTATTGTTGCTGACCATGTCCATCCCTTTATGACCACAATGTACCCAACTTCTGATGGCTACTTTCAGCAGGATAAAGCGCCATGTCATAAAGCTGGAATCATCTCAGACTGGTTTCTTGAACATGACAATGAGTTCGCTGTACTCAAATGGCCTCCACAATCACCAGATCTCAATCCAATAGAGCATCTTTGGGATGTGGTGGAACGGGAGATTCGCATCATGGATGTGCAGCCGACAAATCTGCGGCAACTGTGTGATGCCATCATGTCAATATGGACCAAACTCCCTGAGGAATGCTTCCAGCACCTTGTTGAATCTATGCCACGAAGAATTGAGGCAGTTCTGAAGGCAAAAGGGGGTCCAACCCGTTACTAGCATGGGGTACCTAATAAAGTGGCCGGTGAGTGTATATGACATATATGTGATCACAATATAATTATAACAATTTAAACTTTTGAATATCAGTAGTAAGTTATTATTTACCATAAAATAAAGCAGTTAGAGCCTTGTGAGAGGTATTAAACAGCAATTATGGTCATTTAGGTACAGTTAGAAGCAGGGTTGAAGATCTAGGGAATTAAGCAACTGACAACCTTTCAAATGACAGTAGCTATCTACAGCTAAATGCAGCTCACTGGTAAATAGTTACTGCAAAAATATAGACTTTACACCAGCAGTCTGTGTTTACTATGTATTGCTTGTTTAATCGACAATGTGACCTGACTGAATGATCCACCACTTTACACCTTATTATTCTGTATTGGCGTTAGTATGTGTGGACTTTAGAATATTATTATATACAATTTATCTGCGACTCTGTGCTGGTGTTTTCCTTTAAGCTTCCCACAACATTCAAGGGTCCTTTTGATCCTGATTCGTGCAGTTTCAATACCGTCCCGCAGGGGGAAGTGGAGAGCTCTCTCTCACTGCACTTTCTTCTTAGCCAAACGGGCCAACTCGCTGGCTTTCCTCCTCTTCAGCTTCTTCTTGAGGAAGAGCAAGTCGATGTAGACGATGTGATCCAACACCGCCGAGGCGCAGAGGAGTCCGCCATGCAGCGCGCCCGCTACCCCACAGCTGAACACGTCTTGGCCTGGAACACAGACACACACATACACCCTGCTGGTTGAGACGAGGGGGTCCAGTCTAGATTCAAAGTACTGTCTTTCCTTATCACGCTTTAACTCACTCTGCTTATAATCATTGAAATGTTTAAAAGATCCAGAAAGTTGTCTGTCCAGTACGTTCTCATACCTGAGATGTAGAGGCCTTTGACGGGGGTGTTGCACCTGTTCCTCGCCACATTCTCGGCTTGGAAGCGCTCCAGGTTGTGCTCAGCAGAGTACATTGCTCCACGCTGGGATCCCAGGTAGTGCATGTTGGTCAGCGGCGTCGCTACGTCCTGGAAAACCAGCTAAAAAAAACCCAGAGTGACAGTGCAGTCGACACTGGTGAACAAACAGCGCCTACGGCTCCGCCGTTCTGCACCGGTTAAATGTAGATAGAGAATGATCCGTCCTACCTTGTCTTTGATTTTAGGGAACAAAGTGCAGGCCCAGTCAAAGAGGTTCTTAGCAAACCTCATTTTGTAGTTGTGGTATTCGTCGCCCCTTTTGCGCACCGTGGTGTCCTTCCATTCCTCAAACCATTCGTACTTCACCATCGTGAGTATTGTCATGCAAGATTTACCTGTGAACATTTGGCGAAATCGTGTCCAATTTGCGAGATTTTCTGTTAACAGTACATTTTTAAATATGCATCTTTATCTTTAGTTTAAGCACAATACTTTTTTATTCATATCAACAGTAGAAAAAGTAGTAATACCAGGGTGTCTTATTTTGGACTCTGGGTCTTTGGCAGATGGCATCGTGATGAACATCATGGGAATATTATCCGGTGCCTCCTCTTTGTTCAAAGCAAAGAAGTCCTCCATCCTGAAAAACAACAACAACACATGTAAATGTTCATTTTGTGGGTGGCCGTGCATAGAGAAGCTAAACTTTCTTTTGGAAGCGACTAAATCTGACCCATAAGAAGAAAATCAGTGATAAATGTGTGTTGTTCCTGCAGGAAGTCTACACTGTGTTTATTGTGTTACGTCTTATACAACAGCGGCACCTAGTGTAGATTTTATGTTAGTGTTTGTTGGGCTTGATGCTCTGCAGACTTACGACTTGTCCATGTCGTTGTTTTTGAACAGCCAGAAGTTTGTGGACTCGAGACCCAACTCCTCTTCAGTCCCATCAAATCCAGAGAAGACCAAGAAGGATCCTCTGCCGTGCTTCATCGTGTTCAGTCGTTCCTGAATATCTACCAAATTGCAAAAAGTCGTATTTCTTTCCAACAAAATCTAACCAACATATTACTTTGGTAACAAGGGATCTATTGTTCACCTGTCTTGAGGTATATCTCAGGGGGGAGAAGCTTCTGGAAGGTGGTGAAGATGCCGCAGTTTGAAACCACTACAGGTGCGTGAATCTCCACTTGCTCCTGACCTCTCCTCACGGTTACACCTGTCACATGACCCACAAAGTATGGCCTTCAGTCCGCTACCTGTGGAGCACGAGCCCCTTTTAACAGGTAAAAATAAAAGAAAAAAACATCTCTCACCATAGGCGGCTCCGTTTTTATTAACCAGGATCTGGGAGACGGGGGCTCTGACCAGGCAGTTCCCGCCATGTTTCTGAATGGTGCGGATGATGTGGAAGGCGATCTCGCTGGCGCCACCTTTGGGGTAGTAGGCGCCTCGTTTGTAGTGATGGACGAGGAGGGCGTTGATCAGGACGCTGGAGTCCTTCGGAGGCACGCCTTAGTGCACACGGAGAGCAAAGCGTTAGGCCTACGTATCACTCTGAGGTATTCGTTTCTTTCCGTCCAGTAAGTCCCCTCATTCAGTGGGACCCACCATAGAAAAGATAAGAAAAGATGACGTGGAGGTCCTTGTTGGTGGTCAGCGTGTTCACCAAGTCGGTGGCACAAGTTCCAGTGAGGCGGAAGACCGGGGTGACGAGGTTCCCGATGCCTGACTTCAGCAGGAACAGAGACACCCACTGCGGGATCAGCTTCAGGGTGGCCAGGTAGTGAGTCTTCTTGGCTGAGACCTGGTGGGACACGGGGGGGGGGGGCTGTTTGAACATGCAGGTTTCGGGAGGGAAATGCGTTCACGCATCTAATGGCATAACGTACCTTCATGATTTCGAAGAACGCCTCGATGGCCTGCGTGTCGTCGGGGAACTGCTTCATCAGATGGGCCTTCATCTCGCTTTTGCCAGAGAAGATGGTGTACTCGCGTTTCTCGTGGCCCAGGCCGATCTGGATGGTGTCAAAGTGCTGCTTCAGCTCCTGGAACTCCAGCTGGCCCTCGGAGATCTGGTCGAAAGCGATGCGCAGCAGACTGTTCTCGTGGACCTGGCCGATGTAGTGAAGGCCTGGCGAAGGCCCCGGGGGAACAGAAACGAGGATTTCATTCAGTCCAAACACACATGTGTAGAGGTTTTATAGAATCTGGCACATGACACAAATGTTTCTGGCTGAAATGCCTGAACTAGACTTTAATTTCTTTATTATATGAGACCGTTGATTGTTTCTTCGGTTGTTTTTAAATGTTCTGTAGTGACCGGCAGTCTTACCGACATCAAACTCAAAGCCTTTCTCTATGAAGGTGTGGCAGCAGCCTCCCGCCTGGTCGTGCTGCTCCAGCACCAGGACTCTCTTCCCGGCTTTGGCCAGCGTGGCTCCGGCCGTGAGCCCCCCGATCCCGCTGCCGATAACGATGACGTCCAGGTCCCGGGGCACTTTGTCAACGTGGAAACCTGGACGGAAGAAAACGTTGTTCAACCGCCGTCGCATTTGATTTTTTTAATCTTTCTAGTTCAGACAGGTTGAATGAGGTGGTGTTGTAAAAGCACAAGTAGTACACGCATGGCATGCATGGTCGCGTTGCATAACACAGTCTGAAGGTTGCACTGCACACCTCTCCGCCCATAAACACCGCTGGTCTTAATTCCTGTATCTCCGAGTTCTCCTCTTGGTAATAAACGACAGATTAGGCGACAAGCACAATCTACTGGTTCATAATCTAATTAAGATTAAGCCCACAGAGGATAAACATTCTCTCTGATGGAGAACCCATATCTCCCAAAGGCAAAAACAAAGTGAGCCAGAAATGCCCTCCTATGCCCCCGGCCAGATGTTTTTAAGGCTACTTAAAATTTAAAATAAAATAATCTCAAAAGGAAATGTAATGAAAATGTAGGGTATGTGAAGTAATTTCAGTGACTGAATGGACAGATTAGATTTCTATTTTTTTTATCATTTCAGAATGACATGTATTCTATTGTTATTCTTCTTTTTTGTTGTGAGACATCTTTCCCAAGTCATTGTCTTGAAAACATCACAAATTATATTTTTGCCCTCTAGTTTTATGTTCAGTTTCTATGTTCAGTGAGATTTAGACCGTTGGAAGAAACATTCATGAACTTTAAAAAGGTGCGTAGCTTTCCTTCAACCAATACAAGATAAACGTAATGTTCAACTGCAGTCACTTTACCTTGCTTGATGACTTTGTCGCGCTTCTTCTGGTCAAACTCCCGAGGTCCCGGCGGCCTCACTGACTCCAGAGAGAAGGGGCTCGGTTTCCCAAACAGGTACCAGTACGTGCCACCGACCCAAATCACCAACCACGCTAAGAAAACCAGGAGCCACATGGTGGAGACACCCAAATAACTGCCGCTGCTCGCGTGTTGATGGCTGCGGTGTTTTTTTTTTTTTTTACTATTCTTCCCTTCTGAGGCTCCTTTTATATACATCGAGTGCCAAAGGTCAGGAAATACAAGCAATGAAGATAAGGCAAAATTGTTGGAATGACAATGCACAGATCACAGCATTAGCAAGCTAGCCGGCAAGTGGTTAGTTTTACACAAAGGGTGATTGCTGGACACTCCTTGTCTAAATAAACTGCTAAGAAGTGCTTAAAATCCCAATTAGATAAGGATATATTGCGTAAGGAATCTGCATATTTTTAATGTCAATGGATTTGAAGTAAACACAGTTCTTGTTCTATCACACAGTTAAACACTTCTAATTTTTAAAAGTTTTGACACTTGTTTTCCTCCTGTATGTTGTATGTTCATTTTGAAATTTCAAAGAGTTAACGGGAAACATGCAATGATACGACACATTCAACACTCTTATCTGATAAGGCAATTAAGATAAAGACTGCACTGTGGACAAGGCGCCTTAGACTTTAAACACGCAGCGTCAGCTGAGGGAAAACACAGACCTAATTATTTTAGCTTCAGTAAAGACGCTGTCCACCGTCCTCAGGGAAGGGTTAGGGGCATCGATTCTTTCGAAGCAAGAAATTGAGACATTAATCTAATTACACTATGACAAATCGTGTTACGATACCCAGAAGAAAAGAAACTCAAATCCGTACTCTATATGATAACAATGGCTTCTTAATGCAATGTCATTTCAGGCCAAATGAAGCCGGCGATGACGTGAACCAAAGCAACTAGCTGTGATGTTGGCCCCAATGTTTAAAAAGAGGGAAAAAAACAAACCAGACTGTATTTCTTGGTTATGGGCCATCAGGAATCTTGTCTTTTTTGTAAGTAGAGTGTTACATTTTAGGCCATTATTATTAACATTGATGAAGTGAAAACAGGGCGATGATTCTAATGATTTAATAAATGCCAATACGCAGTTTATTTATCATATGCACTTGTCTTCCTTTACACTTGTAAATGGGGGAGTTTCCCTTTAACAAGTGCCCTTTAACTGAAGCGGACGGGGAGTTTAAAGTTTAGAGATTGTTTTAGCAATGAAGTAAAAATACTGATACCACCGATATCCTCCATATGATAATCCACCATAAAAAGGTTACTACAATCTTGGAAACGGTTGTGCAAAGTTGCTGATACGCGCCGCCCAAGGTCATTGGACGAAAACGGCGTTGAGTGCAGCGTGTTTGTGTATTGAAATTATAGAAGTCAAACTTGCACATTTCCATAAGCTACTTTCATACCGATTGTTGTTTGTCAAGTTTTTGAAGAAACGCTGCATGTTTGTTGCTGCCACGATTTGAAAATGACACTAATTGGATGAAGCCGGGATGAAGTCGCTGGAAAAAGCCCTGCAGGGAAGCGGCTCTTTGTGTCGACTGTGCGGAGAAATCCTATTAAGAACTAGACTTAGCGGCGGCAGCTGCCTCCCAAAGCGACGCAGGCGACGGTCATGTTGACATACGATGATCTGCACGCCGACCGATATCCCCAGTCGAGCCTATTTTACAACATTAACTGAGAGGAAAGGGCAGAAGTGCAATAAAACAAATCTCAACCCGAGATTATCATTCGGAAATGAGCAGCCGGGTCAGGTCAAAGCCTTGGACAGCTATTTGCATTTAATTACAAAGTGGCAAAGAAACATTTTCATATCAACAGGTACATACAGTAATCCAGTGATGGAAAAGGCTCTCTCTCCCGGTAGCAATCAACCTTTACAGATCTCAGTCGTCTTACTACCTGCAACATTTGATCCACCGGAGTTCTACAGGGATTAAAACAGCGACGTAACCCGGGCTGGCATATAAAACCGTTTGACTATTCTCTGCATCTCTGCGTGCTATGTTACTATGCAGCCCCCCTTTTCTCCCTTGTAGGGGTTCTTGTCATCCGCCACGCCCTTAATGAGCGGATCGTTTGGCACCATCTCCTCGACGAAAGCGACCGTCAGTGCACAGTTTGCAGCCACCTGTTGTTGGGAGGAAAGATGGAGGCACGTGTAAGCTCAACAAAGCAGATTAAAACTTGCTACGCTACGACTTCATGAAGCTTATATATAGGGGAAAGAATCCTAAAAATGTATGAAAAGACAAGGTTTTTTTTAACATTTAAAGATGTAATTTACTTACTGGTGTCCGGGCCGTGTTAACTTCCTTCTTCAATTGGTCCAGCTCCATTTTCAAGATTTCCTTATCTGACATGTCCCGAGCCATCCTGACTAAGAAGAAATCAATGTTAGAATGTTAAAATAGAAAAACGTGCCGTTTCTTTGGGTTATTCTCTGAATCCTTTGATAAAATACACGTCAATCCAAGCAAACGCAAACAGCGTATCGATTGTTACCTGTTTAATGGTGGGATCCTGGAATATGTGAAAACGTGTTGGCTCCTAAGAGTCCCTGCAGTCCGCTCGCTTCCTCACGATGACTGATCCCCTCGCTCCCACTGCTCTTCATCCCAGCTGATCCACGCTGCTGGCTTTCGGGGGGGAGAGGTCGGCCAAAGGATTGGACCTGATGTCACCAATCCCCCCTGATGGGATTAAACAATCAGGGGCCGTGACCTCTGAACAGGAAGGAGGAAGGTAAGGGATCCTTCTAGATCTGCAGGTGCGGAGGAGAAAGTGGGACATGGGAAGCGATAGACTCATGGTCATCTGATGCTATCTGTGTGCTCAATTTGGACTTCTCCTGAAGCCCTTTGTTGTATTCAAAGTCTCGTCCATATGTCTCCTCTGAAGAACATCCATTAATTAATAGTTATTCGTTATTAATATGCTGTATTAGATTTATCGAAAGTTCTGTCTCTAATTGCTGTGGGCCGACCAGAAGGTGATCATGATTTTACCTTCTAATGGAAATATGAGGGTTTTTTTTAATTCGCACTATGGAAAAGTTGCAGGACTATTACAGGAATCGATAAAACAACAGTAGGGTGTTGCCCCTTCTCTTACCAAGCCCCCCTTTTGTATTTGGCTTTAACCTCAAGTAAACATCTGCTGTGAGGTGAGTCCATTCAGACTAATGTTTCTGAAGTTGGAGGTTTTATGAAAAAACATGTTCTCGCCGTGTGAAAGTAGTCCCAATGACAACTGACATTTCATCAGAGACATGACAAACTACTGATCCTGAACTAAACCTTCAGCGGGACTCACGCTAAGCCATTTTCAGGATCCGAGTTAGTCTCATCTGCTAAAGATTAACGCGAGACACGTCATTGTGGATCAACAGCACTATGATCACCTGGTGAATTAGGCCCCTCCCCTAACAGGCCGCTCTATGTTCATTCCATCCTTTGAGTCAGTTTCATTGGGGCTTCAAGTGCGATCAATCAAAATATTCTCTGGTTCAGCACCTAACTTTTACTATTTAATCATACAGTATAAATTACACTGAATAAATGCTTTTAAAAACATATATAGAGATATAAATAGAAAGTGTGAGCATTTTTAGAAATATACTCATTGGCTTTCGGTGGTGGTCGGTGTAAAATCTTCTAGGGAGGGCTATCCAATCAATTTCAACAAACATCCCAAAATAATTTAATGAAAAGCTGCATATCTATATCAATCAATCAATCAGCCCAAAGGCACCCTGTTGTGGTTGAAAACATTATTGCATCTGATTGACGTTGTACGTGCCTGCTCAATTGACGAGAATTCCATTCGAGACAACGTGACATTTGAAAAAATACCAGAACAATCTATTGGCTCGTATTACCGTAACACTTAAACAGCGGTATAATGAGCACTGTGGCTATGTGTTTGGTATGATACAATGCTAAGGACAGTCTACGAGACCTCAAAATGTGCATTAATATTATTAGTGTTTACAATCGATAATATATATTATCTACTTTTTGTAAGTAATCAGTTGTATAAAGTGTTAGGTAGACTTTACCTAATTTATTTTAGTGTATTCTAGTTGTAAAACAGAGGTATGCTTTACTTATACTTTTATTATTTTTATTTACAGCAATTCTGCAAACCACATCCCTTTGGCGCATGCGTTTCCAACTTCCTGAATGTGTTTTTGTTTTATTTCAAAGGTGCAAACGGGAAATGATTTATTTATTCGGCTGGTGACGGCGGTCCTCGAAAGGGCTGCAGGTTGCGAGGTGCTGCGGTCTGAGCATGCGCAGACCTGTTTGAGAAATATCAATAAAGGAAGGAACGTTTAGGATACCGAAATGAATCACTGGTTACTCAATAAGATATTAATATCATTTGATATATTACCTTGTAAACCTATTAATATGTACTATTAGTCATAGCAATCCATCACTGTAAAAATACTCAAATGAAAACAAAGGAGGTTCAACAAACTCTTGAGTTTCCACTAAACCGGCTTCTTGAAACGGACCTCTGGTGGAGTAAAGCTCAGAGACAACAAATAGAGGTGTTTCCCACTCTATTTTTAAAAGGCATGGGGAAGATGAAAATGTAAACAACAGCAAGACTAAGCTATTTCTAAATGTGCAGGTCATTTTTTAGATCGATTTTTCTTTCTTCTCTGAAATAAAACATGATTGAAATAGTGATTAAAATGCTTCAACAGCGACATCACATGGACACACAGAAGGAATCAGTTAAATATCACTTCCTTGTTTGTTTTTCCTTTAATTGGAGATGTTTTTTACATGGTTAGAAAATATTTGTCTGTGTGCGGCTGAGTGTGTGTGAAGGAAATTAGGCTTACTTAATATAAAGAGAGGTGGTCAAGCTTTTATTGATTATTCGCTGATATAGCACTGTGGGCCAAATCCAGAGCAATGTGCATGTGTCATGCGGATTAGGTGACACCATCTATTGTACGTGTGTTTCAGGGTCTATGTGTGTGGCATGAATCATTCAGTACATCCTTTTCCCCAGGGAGTCTCACACCACTTAATGTATTATCCCTCACAAGCACTGCAGTGGCTGAGTGTCTCTGTATTATTTTTTCCCACTTCTTAAACCCCATTACGAGTCATTATGAAAAAGTGATACCAGGTGAGACCAGATAGAAACTGTTTTGGAAAAAAAAATACAGAAACGCTTAACAATTTATAGAGTTCTTTGAAAAACAATTTATTTAAACGAAGTTATTTTTGGTTTAGATACAATTATTGATTTTCTAGAGCAGTCACAATAATGTTTACAAAAAAAGTATAAAGTCATGTTAATGTATTGATTAATTATTAGCATAATTTGCAATACAGTCTCTCTGTTTGTGCCCAAGACTCTATATATAAAACATATATATATACATATATATATACATATATATATACATATATACATATGTTCCATCAGCGAATAGGAGGACGTTTTTTATCAAAACAGAATAACTTTTCAGAACAAGAGCATTACCATCAAAATAAATGCACGTTCTATGCGTTACTAAGACGTATGCTTTTATTTCGACACGTTCGTGTACATGTTCCGGAAGTCCTTTGGCGAACCGTCGTTGGCGGATAGGGCTAGGTTGCAGCAGCAATGGCAGCTCCCAGCAGGAAGCAGACTTTAAGGTTTCTAAGCCAGTTGGGAGCGTTTATTTTGACCCGTTTCGGTTTTTGGAATTGCTTTAGCATGTTGATGCTGTTTGCTGAACGAGCGGACTCGAAAAGGTGAGAAGAAGGAGCGACTTGAGCCTCTGGAAATAGAAATGTTAGCTAACGGGCTTGCTAACGGCAATCTTAACTCGTCGTCAACTCGTTCAAAAAAAAAAAACCGTTTTCATCAAGACAATAATCAAAGCAGCGTCGATTAATAACTGGATAATATCTGACCTCGGCGTTAACGTTACTTTTAGCAATTCGGCAAAACCTCGAGGCAGAAGGGTTACTCCATGTGGAGTTGGTTAAATTAAAATGACATGCTGTATTTCGCCTGCTCTGTAATTTTCTTCTGTTGCTGAAACGCAATGGCGGCTTTAATCTATTCTGCGCACTGGGGCGTGTTTTTTGTTTCAGTCTGTGGTGGGTCGGTCTTTACATTTGAGACAACCACACCCCTCTGAATTATCCCTGTAATTACGTTAAAGAGCAGGTGCACGCCCCTCGTCCCACCTGACTGCCGGTCACGTTTGGGGTTATCCAAAAAGGATTCATGCCCATCATTAATTGTGTATTTCAGCCTCGAATATGAGCTCAGTGAATGTCAAGAGATGCTTTTGCAATTGCAAACATGCTTTCGTTCTTCTAGGCTCGACACAATGACTTTGTAAGATGGAAAATGACCACATTGAGTAATTGTGGAGTGGTTTAATTTCCAGTGGATTTTGTGAGACTTCAGTATTAGAAGTCGCAGCCGTAGTGTAAAACCTGCAGAAGCATCTCCACGGACCCCTTTGCAACACACAATAATCCTGACACGCATAAATGCACTAAACGTGCGTTCTGAATAAAGCCGTAGCTGTGTAAATGACAGCTGTCACCTCCCGTTCTTTCTTTGTCCTCCCCAGGAAGCCCGACATCCACGTCCCTTACCTCTACGTGGACATGGGGGCCGCCGTGCTCTGCGCCAGCTTCATGTCATTTGGGGTGAAGAGGAGGTGGTTTGCGATGGCCGCTGCCGTACAGCTGGCCTTCAGCACCTATGCGTCGTACGTAGGAGAACAGGTGTACTACGGGGACTGGCTTAAGGTGAGTCCCCTCGTGAATAAATAAATACCGCAGCATTGTTCCAGTTTGTGTGTCCAGGGATTTTAGTGGTGACGGTTGAAACGGAGGCAGGGATGAGCTGATGAGCTGCTGGTGACTGTCTGTGAGTCATTATGTTGGTGCAGACTATGGAGCCTGTGTGCCATTATTTGATTACCTTCATTAAGTACAAGCGAAACACAATCCCTCGGCTTCACAGGCTACAACAAAAGCGGTCGGGCTTGAGCCTAGTTTATGGTTCTGCCTTTTCAGAGAAACGCAAGGACACGCACGAGCCCCTTGCGTGCGTCGACCATTTTTTCTTGACTAGCGTCAAAAGCTACGCACGCCTCATTGGGCTGCTGACTGCGTCCTTTCTGGAGTCTTACATTTCCAGTTTCATAGCATAATACAGCCATTTTTTTTTTTTTTTTTCAAAGGAAGATTTTTGAAGAGCGACTTAAGAGCTTTTGGCGGAAGAAATCCGGAACCACTCATACGACCCGTCATTTAGAACCATGAAATAAAACGAGTTCATCGACCCAATGAAAAGCCGCAGTTGAGCCTTTAGTTTCACATGCGTCGTGGCAAACTGTTTCTAGAAAATGTCAATTGAGTCTAGTTGTATTATTAAATTCTAATTCAGTTGTGAATGAAACATGAATTTGCCGACATTGGGAATGTTAGCTCTGTAGATGTGGTGGGCGAATCACTGGTTTGTTTTATACATCAGCGTTGCAGCAGAAACGTGTACTAGATCGTTACAGCGGGATCATTGTTGCCTTGCAGGTGCGGATGTATTCCAGAGCGCTGGCCATAATCGGAGGCTTTCTGGTCCTGGCCAGCGGGGCGGGGGAGGTGTACAGACAGAAACCTCGCAGCAGGTCCCTGCAGTCTACAGGACAGGTTTTCCTGGGAGTTTACCTCATCTGCATGGTAAAACCCACCTCAGCTTCATTTACATACGGGTTATTTGAATGTGCTCACAGACATTTGTAAACCTCACAATGAACAGTCACAAAATATATTTTATTACATTCACTTAATGTCATTAAACTATTTTGTGTCATAATTGGGTGAATTTCTGTTTAATACAATTTCAAACTTTATTTATATTGATCTGACAAAAACAAACATTTTAAAGGTACCAAACCTCATTTCCTCATCTTTTGATATTTTATGAATTCAATTCATAATAAAGAACATAAGTAGTAAATTAGTTTATTGTGATTATTAGTTGTACCCACTGTCGTAACAAACCAATTTAAAAGTATTTTAGTTGGGATTAACTGTATCTTGCAATCAGTACATACAAAAGAGCTACGTGAGATCAATATGTGCGAGCCAGATAATCATCATTCATATCAACGAGAACATGACACTTTATGTTAAATAAATAACATTTTTATGAAAACCGGCTCTACAAAGGAAAACCTGTTTTTTAACTGAGCCCCACTTGCTGCCCCCCTCCTCCTCCACTAGGTGTACTCCCTCCAGCACAGCAAGGAGGACCAGCAGGCCTATCTGAACCACATCGTGGGAGGAGAGATCACTCTGATGCTGCTGGAGGTCCTGTTCGGGGTGCTGGCCCTGGCCTTCCTCTCCGGCTACTACGTCCGCCTGGCCGCGCAGATCCTGGCCACCGTCCTGCCCCCGGTGATCCTGCTCATCGACGGCAACCTGGGCTACTGGCACCACACCCGCAAGGTGGAGTTCTGGAACCAGATGAAGCTGATCGGACACAACGTGGGCATCTTCGGCGCCGTGCTGATCCTGGCCACGGACGGTTGAGCGCGGCGGGGCTCCCACCGGCGAACTTCACGGGGGCCGCGGCGTCCGCGCGGCGACGACACCCGGGCGGCTTTGCGACCGCAGCCACGACTCTGTACTCGAAAGCTGCCGCTGCACGGCGACCTCTCAGGGGTCAAGCGCTCCGGGGCAGAGACTGTTGGATGTAAGCGGCGTTGATTGTCTTTGTAAACCAGTTGGTGTGTTTTGCTTTTGCAAGAAGAAAAACACCCGGCTTCCTGTTTTTATTCATTCAGATTCATGTTTACGTTTTTTCTGTTACGCTTTGTTACATGACACTAATATTACGAGTATTAGTACTATGGCTACAGAGAATAAACCCTATACTTTAGAAAAGAAGTCTTCAAGGGTATAATATTGTTGCAAGTGATTCACAAATAAAGGGAAACTTTAGGCAGGTGCATTTTGTGCTACTGTGCACTGTGTGCTAGGCTTTATGCATTCCTGTCAATTTCTTTATTCTGTAAACAATGGTGATGTACAGAAGTGAACACATTCAGTTTGGCAGTGGGCAGCAGAGTACACTAGCTTCTAAAATTCTAATTGATTTAATGTTAAAAATGGCTAATTCTTTTTTATCGCTGGAGAAGAAATAAATTTAGCAGAATGAACATTTACCTTTACAAAATGTGTGCGTGTGTGTATATCTATATATAGAAATATCTATATCCAGATAACTGTATATATATATATATCTACGTCTATAAATCTAGATTTGGATCTAGACCGATATATATCTGTCTATATATCTAGATATACAGACCGATATATATCTGTCTATATATCTAGATATACAGACCGATATATATCTGTCTATATATCTAGATATACAGACCGATATATATCTGTCTATATATCTAGATATACAGACATAGCTATATACAGACATAAATATATAGATTTAGATATATATCTAGATATATACATCTATATATATGTCTATAGATATATATCAACATATATATATATAGTAGATATGTCTATAGATATATATCTATTGACATATATATAAAGGGAAACTAAACATATATCTATATAGACATATATCTACTATATAGATATATGTTAATAGATATATATCTATATTGACATATATCTACTATATAGATATATATCTATTGACATATATCTATATTGACATATATCTACTATATAGATATATGTCAATAGATATATATCTATATTGACATATATCTACTATATAGATATATATCTATTGACATATATCTATATTGACATATATCTACTATATAGATATATGTCAATAGATATATATCTATATTGACATATATCTACTATATAGATATATGTCAATAGATATATATCTATATTGACATATATCTACTATATAGCTATATATCTATTGACATATATCTATATTGACATATATCTACTATATAGATATATGTCAATAGATATATATCTATATTGACATATATCTACTATATAGATATATATCTATTGACATATATCTATATTGACATATATCTACTATATAGATATATGTCAATAGATATATATCTATATTGACATATATCTACTATATAGATATATGTCAATAGATATATATCTATATTGACATATATCTACTATATAGATATATATCTATTGACATATATCTATATTGACATATATCTACTATATAGATATATGTCTAGACATATATCTATATAGACATATATCTACTATATAGATATATGTCAATAGATATATGTCTATATAGATATACGTCAATAGATATATATCTATATAGACATATATCTACTATATAGATATATGTCAATAGATATATGTCTATATAGACATATCTATTGACATACAGATATATATCTATATATGTCTATAGATATATAGCTGTATAGCTATATATCTATAGACATATATCTAGATATATATCTTTATATATCTATACTTATACTCTGCATGTTAAATTGCATATAGATATATATTCTATATACACACGTATATATAAAGTTCCTCCTCTTTGTACCTGTGGCTTCTCCACAAAGCACCTTGTCCGCTCCCACTCTGGTCCCACGGTTTGGATGCATGATGCAGTTGATGATGGAAGCAGTTAGTCTTCATAATTCAAATTACATGTTGGTGAAGGAATGAAGCTTCAGCATTCACAATCTAAATAAAACTAAGATGTACTGTGAGTCACTGGATTGTTCAAGTCATTTCCAAAGTTACACTTTAAATATATAGCTTTACTATTTTGAACAAAAGGTGTACCGTCAGGCTCTTGGTTTTGTCAAAACGAGACATTAGGTATTTAATATTGTTCTACCAAAGTCAAACTAATCCACCTTAAAATGTATGTAATTCATGTTTAAATGATTTCACGCCACTGACTATCACCAAGACGATAAATGTCTCCTTCCAGCTTCAAGCCACTTTGTCCAGCTTAGCTTCAGTCCCCTGTAGCTACATGGAAGCATCAGAGAAACCCAAGCATTGGACATATAAACATGTGGCATCTGGATCCGCGAGAACAACCTCGAGTTTGAGAGCCAATCAGCAACATTTTCACCACTGAAACAAACATGTTAAGAATGTGTGGGTTAAAATGAATTCTAGAGAGTCCATCAAAAAGTTGTGGAAAATTACTGTATTACAGTCAGAATTTTTGTTACTTTTATTTTAGAAAATGTCCTTAAAGTGTGGCGTTTCAAGTCACATTTTGTTTAAAATACAGAAAATACAGACAGTAGAACATGGATACAGCAAAAAAAGGAAACAATGACAGAAAATAAAGCTAACAAGCCTTTCTGACTGCTCTAGTTTTCTCTTTTTGAAATGGAAATGAAGGCAAAGGAAGGAGGGCGGAAAAAGAAAAGGCTTCAGGGACAGGAGGGGGAGGGGGGGGAGGAGGAGGAGGGGCAGAATGAGACAAGTTGGTTAAGGAAAACTATGGTTGCTTTATGGTTCATGTTTAAATTATTCTTTATAAAGTCTAATTTAAGATTTAATCTTTCCTCTTTCTTTTTTGTCTTTTTCATTTAAATGGTATTTTGATCTTCTGGATCCAGGGCCCTCAGCGCTCCTCCTTGTGGTCTCGGACTGAGGACAAGGAATGCCGACTTAGTCTGGCAGTGGGAACAAAACCACCCGCGTCGCCTTCCCCGGTCGACCCAACGCTGCCAACTCAAGAAGATAAAGTGGAGTCCTTCTGTGTTTGCTGTGCTTGTGAACGTTGCATGGACTTCTGACTTTCCACGTCTCTAAAATGTTTCTCAACCTGCAAGAAGGAAACCACGGTTTAAAAAAAAAAAAAAAGGAGTAGTGTGTACAAATAAAATATATATATATCTGATGTGGTCATCGTACATAGAGCAACACAGTGAAGCGGCTTATTAAGTCTAATGGATCCCGCTGAATGAATCGTTTCTTTCACAGCTGCTTCTGTCCCTTCGGATATGCAGAGCAGAAAGGAGACTAGTTTGTGTGTTTTTGTATGACTAGCATTTCCGGTGTATTTATAAAGAGCCCAAAAAGTTTATCAAAAAGGATTTATTTAGTTGTTACTTTGTTTAAAAAAAGCTAATTGACTACCAAAACCTTTACGACAGTAAAAGTTTACTACAATATTGAAACACTGTTATAAGTATAACTCCTGCATTATTTTACCTCATTAAAGTATATAAATCAATAAAATGTGCTGTATAAAAGTAGAACTGGTCCCTATGCAGCCAAATGGTCCCGTAGGTCATTCTTCCACATCTCATTATTATTTTTATTGATGCCGTGTCGTGTGAAATGTAATCGTATTTAAAGCCATAGAGCACTTACTATTTTGCGTACATGACTTAAAGCGCTTCCCTCTTTGCCTTTGCAGTTCTCGACCTGGTAGGGCGGCGAGATAACGACGTCGTCCATCACAATAATGTTCTTCTCCTGCCATTTACAGTCTTTGATGCTGCAAAGAAAACAGACAGACATCAGCCAACCTGCTGCTGCAAATCGAAAAACAATACAACAAATGTTCTCTCCATTTCTCTTCGCTAAAGCTAGAGGCCTCTGAAGGGTTTAACGTCCAGATTTTTGTTGCACTTCATAGACAATTCAGATAATTAGTCTCATGACGCGTGAATATCCAGCTGATCAACACAACGTTGAGCTGTAGAAAGACCGCCTTCTGTCCATCCAGCTAGAAAGGCTTCTTTTCTACAGACACACGCTGGTGTTCACTCATTACATCAAGCTCACTAAACACCCCAAAAGACAAGAGGGACTATTCCATGAAGTCGGGGGGCACATTTAGTTAGAAGTGGGGGAGAGGTTAATTGAATGAGTCAAATATCAGCTGCTGCAAATGGGCTTAGGAAGGATTACAATTTGTCAAGGTCAAATATATGACATAGTTGTAGTGTTGGGATGACCTCAGTCTGAACTGTCTAACAGGGAGGGGTCTCGCTGGGTTTACCAGCTCTAATCACATGGCTAATCATAATCAATATTGGAAAGCTATTGTTGGGCCCGGCGGTCCCTTCCAGGAAACGTATACGGCCTCTATCGGATATCAGATCTATATGCAATGGCTTCAGGTGGTTTTCCAGCTCCTGAATGGCGTTAAAGGGAAGTAAGCCAACTACAGACGGCGTGAAATACTTCAATCAGCCCCGTTTTGATCTTCACTGTGGAACACTGACCCACAGTGCGAGGTTCTTACGTTTTGTGAATAGTCTGGAATAGCTGTTGGCCCTCCACAGAAACCCCAGCACTGATTGCATAGGCTTGGGACAGCTTGTCCTCCTTTTCTGACCGTGCTCGATTGGCAAGCTGCGAGAGAAAAAAAACAAACGGCATTCTTAACATTATTAAACAGATTTGAATTCGGATCAGCTTTAAATTTCTAACAGCAGAAAGAACAGGACAGTAGTCACTAACCAAGTCACGGGTGAGGAACTCAAATATTGTTTCGTAATTGGTACAACCAAGTTATCTCTTTCATCGGAGCAACAGTATAAGTTTACATTTTGCTTTTACAGATTTGCCCAAAAAGTTATTGTCATGTAGTAACAAAGGGAAGCTTCACTTGTTTAGAAAACGCCCTGAATACACAGACTCATTCATACAATTCTGTAAGATTAAAGTAAAGATGAATCAATAACGAGTTTTCTAAATTGAGTCATGGAGCTCCAATCCAATCCGTTTTATTTATAAAGCACAGTTTAAACGAACAAAGGTTCCCAAAGTGCTGTACAATAAAACATAATAAATAAATCGATGATCTTTCGGTTTAGTTTGTTCAAGTTGATCCTCACATTCACATAGTGTGTTTCCACCGTCTGTGACACACTGATGACACGCCAAGGACAAAAAGACTCACCTTGCTAACATTCAGTGATGCTAGTGGGGGTGGAGTCTCAGTGCGGTCATTGATTATGTCCACCTCAGAAACATAGGCTAAGTTGATCAGGATGACGTCGTTGAGGTTGGGCTTACCGCTGGAGGAAGCACATTCTTGGAAAGAACTAAAGTCAAGGCACACAACGTCGTGGTGAAACATCACGAAACAGAACATCAAAGATCTGACCCCTAATGACCCCTCACTTAATACTGCACAGAGCAGCCGATGATACCGAGGACACTGGCCGGCTGACAGTGAGAGCTGGTGCCAGTTACAGCAGTGCTGCCACATCTAGTTAAAATAGAAGAATGAATGGAGAATTGTTCAAAAGGCCCCTAAAAAAAGTATGTAAATGATTTTTTAGTTGCTAAAAAAAAGCACACACACAACTGTCTTTTAAGTCAATTAAACAACTGTTGACTCATTTACCAGAGGCAACATTTTGAGGAAAAAAACAGCCCAAATTAACTTCTATACAGATATACGTCAGTAATCACAACGTAACAGAAGACTGTAGATTTATCTGAACACAGATCTTCGGTTTTGGAATATTCCGACAGAGCGGGGCCTCCAGGGGCCGAAGCCACTTGCAAAGTCAGTATTACAGGAACGGCTTGTTGAACTCGGCGTGGTTCTGATGCAGATATTTCTATTTATTTAAGTTTGATCGGCAAGATGGTGCTTTCGTTTTAAAAGGTGCCTTTTAAGCTCATCAGCACAATGATCTCAGCTGTAAACCCAAATTGCTCAAACTTTCGGTATTGGTATAAAAAAGTCCTGGCACAGAGCCTGGCTTCCCTGAAACCACATTTGACTGACTGAATATATTAATGCAGCTTATGTTGGACGGCACTCAAGTGTCAAACTAAAAGGCCCGCGGTGCCAACTGTCACCTCCGCTGTGTACCGCCTTCATTCGTTACCAAAACACACAACTCAAATTAACCAAAGTCACAAACTGATCCAGCGTGGTGCCTAAATGATGTGCATTACACACACACACACCTAGTGATGGGTGTGTAGCCATGTTCAGCCAGCCAACCAACGGTGGTGGAAATTAATTAGTGATAGCGCTGACACTTTAATTTTGTTGCAATGAAACAGATCCGTGGAATAGTTTACAAAGATGACCACGACGTCGCTAGAATCGGATGAGACGAGAGGAGGGGGGGGGGGGGGAGGCCAGCTGATAAGCTCGGGAATGCTAATACCATTAATTGAGCTAGCTAGCAGCGGCGGTGTGGGGTTGACCGACGGTTAGCATGTTAGCCAAGCTCGTAGCAACTTCATTTTAGCGTGGCTGGGAAATCGATGTGCATCGATCACCACCGTTGGGGAATATACGGTTCGGAAACAGGAGGAGAAAAAAAAACGAAACCGCACACCACGTGAGGGGACCGGGTGCACCCATGCCGGAGCGAGGGGCGCCGAATGTCAGTTAGCTTGCTAGCTAGCGAACAGCGGCTTGTGCCCGTGGAGAGCAAACAGCCATGATGCCTTACTAGGGTCCGTTGCCAGATAGTGATCCATGTTGGGGTCCGGCGATACAATGAGTGGATTCACAACACATGCTCCTCCTAGCTGAAAACGTGAAGCGGCGGGGCGACCCGGTCGCACCTACGTCGCCTTCGACAGATACGAGGGGAGGGGGGGGGGGGGATTGTCGACCACCTCTTTAAAGAAAAATATATAAAACGGACAAAGATGTGTAACTCGGCTACCACCAATTACGCCTGCGCGGATCACTATTTGACACATTTTCGGTTACCCTACAGGCCCCTCGCAGCCAGGCGGAGCAGCAAACCGCCCGCAGCTCGACACAGACAAAGGATACTCAGAGTTAACATCTTGGACTGGTAGTCGAAAGCGACCACTTCTCCTTGCAGCCGTTGGCCCAGGCAGGTGAGGCAAGAGACATGGCTCCCGACGCTGAAATACTCCCCCGGTCCAGGAGCCGCCATCTTCTCCGCCAGGAAACCGGAGCGCCTGCCTTACGTAAAACGACGCGATGTCGTATGGAGGCGAAATCGGGGCGTGTCGAAGCACGTCGCGTGGTGGTCGTTGGTTTTAACGCGACGGGCTGTGCCCACAATCTAACCAAACGTGACGTAAGCGCTGTGTGTCGTAACGTCTCACACCCAGCGATGTAATTGTTGACCACACGTAAACTCGATGTAATTAATCCAAGTGTAAAGCTGTGGCTTTGTCTTCTATTCAACGCGATTCAAACCGCTCTTCATTCAACTGGCTCCCTCTGCTGGACACGCGGCGGTACTGCTAGCTCGGCGCGTCCCGAAGTGCAACACGATCACGATTAGCGTTTTGAATGTTTATATCCGCATCGAAGTACATGTCTTGAGGGAGGACGCAGTCATGGAGGCCGTTTACACCCAAGGCATCTGGATGGCCGAACGTCTGCAACAGAGGACGATGAGTCAAGAAAAACTGTGGCAGTTGGTCACTCATATTGGAGATCCTAAAGCAGCCTTCCTGCTCGTCTTTCCTTTCACGTATTTCATCAGCAAACGAGCCGGAGTGGCGGTGCTCTGGGTAGCCGCTATTTCGGAGTGGTTAAACTTGGTGTTTAAATGGTAAGGGCTAAAGAAAGAACATAGATTTTAAACACGTTTCGGGTGTGACGTTATATCTTTTTTTTATGACTCTTTCAGGTTATCGATGGCATGTTAGCATAACGCTACATGTACATTTGACATTGTTATCTGTCAGTATAAGTTGGATGCAACTGTAGTGTTTAATTCTTTATAATTTTATTTGCAACAATTAAATCGAAATTATGTTTACATTCAATTCTGTGGACGTTGCAACTCCTGGAAGGTAAACGCAGTCCATCAACGTGTACGGTCCGACGTGAAACAGAAACAAGCGGAACCATTTATATAAAGTTATGTGTGGTAGTTATTTGTTGCGTTTTTCCCTCATGGGTAAAATACAATGAAACCACTGGTAACTTTCTATGAATGTGGTAGACATCATGCTAGTCTAGGCTGGGATAACGGGGAACAAATAATTAATAGAATACTACTACTTCATACAGGGAAGTGTATAACATATATTTTTTTCTAAATGCAGGTGAGGATGTGCAGAGTCAAATTCTTTATTGGCTTACAACCAAGTGCATGATACATGTGATGAACTTGCTGAGATTGTTTTGACAGTATTTAGAAAGTTAAGTATATGAACGTTGGACAAACAGAGGTACGTTTATTGTCCAATACAAAGACTGCCGTCGGTCCTGTTGTTATACACTCTTAACAGAGCAGGTGGAAATGGACCCACGGTGATTGTTCGTTTAACCTTTCTCCAGGATGCTGTTTGGAGAACGGCCGTACTGGTGGGTAGCCGAGTCACGCCTCTTCACCAACAAGCAACCCAACATTCACCAGTTTTCCTCCACTTGTGAAACCGGCCCAGGTGAGATACCCTCAAAGCAAAGACGCGAACCCGTCTCAGACCCGTCTGGTACAGTCAGGGCTCTAAAGCCTGCGTGTCCCGTTTCTCAGGGAGCCCGTCGGGACACGCGATGGTCACGGCCGCAGTCTGGTGGGTCGTGGTGTCCTCACTGGGGTCATTCCTTTACTCACGCACTCACAGGTAGGCCTATCGGAAAGACACACATTGTACGAAAAATACAAATGTAAATGTAAAAAGCCCATTCAAAGAAATTGTAGAACCTCAGTGCTTTTGTTAAAACGAGTCTCTTTTGGTGTGGCTCCAGTGTGATGCTATCAGCGGCTCCCTACCTGCTCTACGTGGTGATGCTGGTGGCCGTTGGAATCTCCAGGATCTTCATCCTCGCACACTTCCCTCACCAGGTCATCGCTGGCTCCATTACGGGTGTGAATACGGTTTACTGCATGGATTACTCTCCCTGTTTATATAATTGTACATTCAACCAGGTAGAAGAACTGGACAGTATTGGCCGATTTCTGCCAAAATCTCCATAAAGCCGAATTTATTTATAGTCCCACACATGGGGTGCTGACCATGGTATGAATTTGCATAATGATGTAGTTTAAGAGAGCACGTGCTCTGAATGTTTCATGGATGTGAATGGATTCTTGTCAGGTTTCATCCTGGGGATTGTTCTGAGCCGCAGGGTCCCAGAGGGGCGCCCCCTGCTGTTCTTCTTCAGCTTAAGCGTCGGCCTGCTGCTCGGCACCGCGTCGCTGCACGCCGGACTGCGGCAGCTGGGAATCGATCTCTCCTGGTTGGCCCTTGTTAAAAATAAAAAAAAACCCGTTCGGCGCTCCGATGAGCTCTGTGTGTGTGTGTGCCGGAGTACATTTGAACCGTCGCTTTCCCTCCACAGGTCCGTTGCCTTGGCCAAGAAATGGTGCAGCCGCGCTGAGTGGGTTCGTCTGGATTCGGCCCCGTTCTCCTCTCTGACCCGGGACTGCGGGGCCCTCCTGGGTCTGGGCCTGGCCCAGTACTGGAAGCCCGGCGGATGGTCCCTGCCGTGGGCTCCCAGGGCTTTGTCTCTGGCCATTTCGTCCATGGGGCTGTACCACGTCAACCGGTTGCCGCTGCCGGTCCGACCGCAGGGACTCTTCTACGGGCTCTTCTTCGTCAAGTTTGTCATGGTGCCTCAGGTCGTCATGGTGCTCGTGCCCGGGCTGGTTCACCTGTTCACTCACAAGAGGAGGAAGGACTAAAGACAATCGCTTCCTCCTTTAAGCACTTTAAATGTCCATTCCCAGCGTCTTATGGTCGCGTTGAGGATGTCGTTAGTTTCTCCACATTCGCTGTTGTTTCTTACCATGTGGCTGGAAAGTGTCAAAGCAAAATGCTGGGGGTGGAAATGACATGTGTCTTAAGTGAGGGGATTGTATTTCTTTTACAGTAAATACTGCAGAAATAATAAGTGTTAAAACTTTGTTTGTCCTTTTCCACTTCAATCACAGGAATTTATCAGATTTCTTGTAGTTTCGTTGGAGACTTACCTGTAAACTGATTTTGATGGGAAAAAGGGTGAAGTTAACCTTTGACCACATTAGTGAAATGGCATTCTGTGTGAAGTTGAAGAATTTAAAAGCTCAGATCAAGCATTTCTAGAGTAAAGCAGTATATTTTGGTCAAAACGAGGTTTATACTTTGAAGGTCAACAAATCGAAGTTACAAAGATTTGTATTCTGAAATGAAATGCAACAAACCCCATTAACAGCTCGCTCTATATATATATATAAATGTTTTGTGGACCACAAATAATCCAAAAAATGAAAACTAATTAAAAATAAGTATTCTTTAAAAGAAATGATTGACATGCAGGGAGTGTTTCAGTTTGTAACCATTTATAAATATGTTCTTTTTTTGTCTCCAATACATAGGTTTGACTGTACAGATTACAATCAGTTATCATGAGATAAAAACACATTCTTTTTTATTGTTTTAATTAAACTTTTTATCACAGCGACCTGAAAGCTCACATTTACAGACAAGAGAACTCTGCTCAGCAAGCAAATACATTAAAATTAAAATAAAGGAACCTTTTGCTTTTTGTCTGGTGAGGTTGAAGGAAAATGATACGGATAGTTCAGGGACAGCAGTCTCTTTGTACACTGCTTTACCGCTCGAGCTCATGGAAAGAATAGAACATGCATCAGATTATTTACAGCAAATCAATGTACATAGACAGCTTGAAACCATACACCCTTGATTATCCTCAATTTAGAAGTCTTTCTAAATAAATTACAATACAGTTTATCTTGATTTCTGTAAAGATAAGTAGGGCATCTTTCTGGTCGCAGGTGGAACTGAGAACCGTCCCAAACCTTTCCCACATATACAAATAACTCAGATATTCTCAGTATTCCACTTTCTGTACAACCCAAACTCCAAATATGGAGTTTCAGGGCACTGAAACCTCAGTCATACTTTTTTTTTTTTTGCAGTAGATTCGACTTTATTTCAAGATGTGCGCAAGACCAGTGGATTAGACTGGCTGATTGAGAGATAAGAGGACTTTAATGTATATATTTGCTTTTAAAGATGTGGAATACTTAAATATGATCGGCCTCCTGAAACAGACTTGCTTCACTATCAAACCCGAGCTGAAGTGAATGGAATATCTGAGTCAGTATTTACAACTTGTGCTAGAAAGTCTATACATCTTCACCGTGTTAAAAACGTCGTTTGCTCTTCATATTGTCATTCATCACTGCTTTGTAAATCATACACCAATAATAATAATAACATGAGTGTCTATTATAGTCTGGTATCACTGGTCAGAGGTCTGCCCGATCACACACACACACTCACTGTCTCTAAATTTCAACAATCGTAACAACAAACTAAGTAAATTACATAAAGTGCACCCTTAGTTAAGAACTTAACAGGCATTTTTAGTGCAGAAGTGGCAGAATAAAAATGCATTGTGGGTAAAAAGAAACAACACAGAATAATGCAGTAGAGGGAGAAACGGTTACGGTTGGTCGTGTGGATGCATTTGCTTTGCTTTTATTTCGCTGAGCACAATCCATGAAGCCCCATCAGCAGCTGATGTTCTCTCTCAGGGACACACACACACACACACACACACACACACACACACACACACACACAGCGCGACACCCTGCGGAAGAGGGACAAAGGCGAACTTTGATGCTCGCGTGCCACGTGACGAGATGCCCCAGTGGACCCGCATTGGAAAAACCAATGCATCGCACTCGAAGGCAACATACAGAACAACACCTGTCCTCAACGTACGTCTACAGAGATACGAAGAAAGAAAAAAAATAAAACCTGTTTGTACGAAGCGTCGGCGGCTGAGGCTTTGTCTGTTTATGTGAGCAGGTGATTGAGCAAAGCAGTTCATCCACAGGGAGCTGGTCCACCATGTCGGGAAAAAAAATGTCAAGAGACTGCAGCCTAGACGCTGAGGTCTACGATGCAATGATTGTCCTAATAAAATTGAAGTATAGAACCTAAAAGAAATGAGGCAAAGTTACTGGTTGAAAATGATTCAAATCAACCACAAAAAAAAAAAAAACGTGTGCAGAAATTGTTTGATTTTTTTCATTCGGACCAAATGTTTTTCTCCGCGTTGTACGGCGCTCACTGAGATTGTTGGTCAGAATAAAAACCCCAGCATTTGAATACGTCGCGCTGGATCATATTGGGCCTATTTGACGACTCTATTTGCAGCACGAATAACAACCTGTAGATTAAACTACTGCCGTCATCGAGGATGTACTGCAGCAGAGAAAGCAAATCCTCGCATTGAACCACAACAAAATCTCTTTTTATTTGGCCCCAATAGAGGTAAGTGTGTCACTCAAAGTTGGTCATTGTCCCTCATTCCTCACCTTTGCTGGGTTTTCCGCATCCATACGACTAGCAGTGGGACACAAAGGCAAGGTTAACAGAACACAATTCAAACGCAAACTAGGTTTCCTTTCTATGTACAATATATAACTTACTTATAAATATTGTCATTTTTCTCTAAGTACTGAGTTGTTGAGCCATTTGTGTTTTCCGAGCAATGTACAGTATTGAACATATAATATTGTATTACATATAATTAGAGCCTACTAGCAACCTCGGTTAAGAGCACACTTTGACAGAACGGAGGGTGGATACGGAGTCCGATGATCAGTACTTTCACTCCTCACTCGAGTCCTTTGTGCCACACGGCGTTTTTGGATGTGCGCTGTTCTTTGATTCCCCGTGAGATCAGAACGTAGGACCCTCACGCCGTCCCACCGGTGTGCAGAATGTGATCAATGAAAGAAATCTCCTCGTTGGTTATTTTGGGATAATGTCAGTGTGTGTGTGTGTGTGTGTGTGTGTGTGTGTGTGTGTGTGTGTGTGGTTTTCTCTCCGTCTCCCGTTGACTTGTCTGCGATCAGTTTGTCCACGTGCACCCGGGCCAGCAGCATCGAGCGCAATTCTTTTTGTTGTTTGTTGTTGTTGTTGTTGTTGCCATCCCACGAACAAGCCCAGTCCGACCCAGCGACCACGGACGGACCCTCACACGTTTGACTCCACAAACGGTCTCTTTGGTTTGATGGGGGAGCTGGGGCCTTGGGTCCGGGAGTCACGCGACAGCTGGCGGTACATGTTGTCCTGGTACGCCTGTGCCACGGGCAGAGTCCGCGCCACCTTCACGTCCGGGTAGGTGGGCACCTGGCTCACCCGCTCCAGGATGTCCCCGCCGCCGCCACCGCGGGAGCCGTTGGCCAGCTTGCCCAGCGAGGGCGCCTGGGCGTAGTAGTCCTCCTCCAGCAGGTGGCCGTTCTGGGCGTTGTTGGTCTTGTTGTAGTAGGCCATGTTGCCCAGCGAGGCGGGGGGGCTGTAGGTGGAGCCCTGCTGCACCAGCTGGCCCGGCGAGGTGGGGCTGACGGCCGAGTCCATGGACGCCATGGCCCTGGAGCGCGAGGGCTGGTGCAGGTACTGCTGAGCCCGCGCCGTCTTGTCTATGATGCCCATGAAGGGCGTGCTCCGAGAGCGCGCGCTCTCGCCCGGGTACAGCCCCCCCCCGCCGCCCTGCGAGGGGGAGATGGGGGAGATGTCGTCGCAGGCGCGCTCGTAGGTGGCCTGCAGGGGGATCTCCATCTGCTGGATGGACGAGGACGCCCTGAAGCCCGGGGCCAAGTTTGCGCTGGATCCGGTGGAGATGTTGTTGCTGGAGGGGGAGAATCGGAGGCCCACACTCTGAGAGTGGATGAGGGGCCTGGGGGTGGGCACGTGCGGCTTCATCTCAGCGGTGTTGGCGCTGACGGGGCGCCTCGCCATGTGCGGGACCTCGGGGGAGCCCAGCTGGTGGGAGGGCATGGCGTTGGCCCGCTCCAGCACGTGCTCCGAGACCGGGTAGTAGGCGGCCGACTGGCTGCGGCTTATCTGGGGCGTCTGGCTGTAACGGATGCCCCCCGGGCCCCCGCTGCCGGCGCGGTAGGCAGAGGAGGGGCGCTGGGGTAGCTCATCCTTCAACAGGCCCGACTCCATAGCCCCTCCTCGGCCGCCGTGCTGACAGAGGGCCCCAGAGCTGAGGCTGGGCTGCACCTGGGGCATGGAGCGGCCGTCCAGGGAGGGCTGGTACACCAGCCGGCTCTCCACGTCCACCGGGACCCCCTGGTAGCGGCCCCCCATGGAGTGCCCCATCTGGTAGATGCTGTTGCTGGGCTGGCTGGTGCGGACTATTTGGGCTATCGAAGGCTGCAGGCGGAGGCCCTGGGCCTGGTGGTGCTGCGAGGACAGGGAGGGCTGCGAGCTCAGCTGGAACGAACGCTGGCCGCCCATCTTGGAGAGCGGCGACTTGGGTCGGCCCGGGAGCTGCTCCGTCTGGTAGCGCACGGGCGACCCGGACTGGGACCTGTAGAGGCAAACGCTCTCCACCGGCGGGCTTGCCCGGTACTGGGCGCTGCGGCGCAAAGGGGAAGGCGGCGGGCTCTGGCGGTCCGCCGCCTGACCCCCGGCGCACACGGAGGCCGAGCCGAAGCCGTAGGAGGACTGGTGCACCGGGGAGGTCTGAGGCGGGCTGTGGCGATAGTGGTTCTGGTGGGTCGGGGAGAGGGAGGGCGACGTCGGCTGGTACGAGCCGCGGGTCGGGGAGGACATGGAGGAGGACGTGGGGTGGTACTCGTAGGGCTGGCCCATGGGCGAGTACACGTGGTCGTGGTGGGTCGGGGAGAGCGGCGGGCTCTGGATGACGGGCAGGCTGGACGGGTTGCTGTGGGACTCGGGTGGGGGCAGACCGGCGGACATGGCCTCCAGCTCCTGCTCCAGGTAGTCCTCGTCCTCGAACAGGTCCTGGACGGGCTCCATGTCCTCCAGGCGGGGCTCTGGGGGAGGGGGCAGAGGCATGGACAGGGACAGGGACAGGGACTCCTCGTCTTCTGGGGGAGGCGTAGGGGGAGGGGAGGGCGGGGGCTCCAGCTCCAGTTGCTCCTCCTGGTTGAGCTGGTGATATTCCTCCTCCACCCTCTCGAGCAGCCGCTGGATCTCCCGGTTGTTGGGGCACTGCTTCATGGCTTCATTCAGGTCCTCTAAGGCTTCAGGAAATTGTCTGAAAAAAAAAACAAAAAAATTTGGAAAACGGACGGTTTGTTCCGGGGGAGAGAAAGTGGACAAGACGTCCGTCCAGAGAGATCTGGAGGAGCCCATTGAGACGCCTGAGTGGACAATGTACAGGTGAAACTAGAAAAATTAGAATATTGTGCAAAAGCTCATTACTTTTAGTAATTCAACTTAAAAGGTGAAACTATTGTATAGACTCATTACATTCAAAGTGAGATATTTCAAGCCTTATATATATATATATATATACACTAATATATTAATTTCACCTTTTAAGTTGAATTACTGAAAGTAATGAGCTTTTGCACAATTTTCTAATTTTTCGAGTTTCACCTGTAGCTGCAGACACAATTTTGAACGTATACCAAAGCGTATTTCACACTTTTAATTGCCTGCGGTGGGTAGAGGGATTAAAGGAGTGTACCTGCTGCTACGCTTGGCACGTGCTCTGGCATAATACGCTTCATACGATTTCGGTTTCAGTTCAATGGCCTTTGTAGCAAATTCCTCAGCCATCCCAAAGTCCTGGAGAGATTAAACCAAACAAACAACCAGGGTGGTTTATGAAAAAAAAGTCAAAATGAGTCCACTTTAGCTCATCCCTGAGACTGTGACGTTCGCCGGTCCGGTGCAGACTCACGTTCATTTTCCTCCGACATCGGGACAGGTTGAGGAAGATCGATACTTTGAGTTCCCTGAATGTCTTGAGGTCGTCGCTGAAGCCTTCGCGTGGAAACTTTTTGAGGGCGTACTGATAGCGCTGCGCCGCCTCCTTCACCTTCCCCTTCTGTTGGACACACACACACACACACACACACACACACACACACACACACACACACACACACACACACACACACACACACACACACACACACACACACACACACACACACACACACACACACACACACACACACACACACACACACACACACACACACACACACACACAGAGAGAGAGAGAGAGAGATGCGTGGTCACCCTCATGAACGCTGGTCTGAGTACAACCAGAGTCCAACATTAGGATACAGTTGCAGTCAAAAGAGATGTTACTAAGTGGTTCTCAGCTTAAGCTCATTCATACATTTAATGGGATACACAAAGAATGCCGCCCTGCATGTAAGTCCCGGACACTAATAAAGTTATTTTTAAATGTCATTTTAGTTGCATTTATAATTTCACTGATTTATGTTGAATCATGAGGCTGTGTTATTTATTTATTGTCACTTTCCATCTCATGTCACCTTAGTGTCGTTTGTTATTGCGTGTGTTTCTCCTCATCTGTAACCTCTCCTGTCCCATTTCATCTGGACTTTATAAACTGTGGGGAATAGTAGAACAAACTAAAATCTTCGAGTCCGCCCTCTGACCTTGTAGAAGCTGTCCCCCTCCTCGATGAGTTTGCTGAGTAAGATGATCATGATGTCGGGTTTGGAGGTGGCCATGGCCCACGTGGCGGGACCTGGGTAACACAGGAAAGGAGCAGATGAAAACAGAAACGCAGTGAGAGGGACACGCAGCAAGGAGCAGAAGAGAAGGAAGAAAGTGGAAGGAGCGACTGCGAGTCACACAACACACGACAACAACAATAACAGGGATGAGGACAACAGCCAAAATGGGGGGAGTGGAGGAGAAAAGACAAAAGGCAATCCACTGCAGGGAAAAGACCAAAATGTGCTCGGACCCCTTGAGAACACCGTGACCTCGCTAAAGGACGTCAGACCTGGGTCAAATACTATTGGACAACAATTTAGAGTGTTTTCCCTTAATCCAGTTCGCCCAATTGGAGTGCAGAGTTTAAATTGCTTTTAAAAAAAAGGTCAATTAAACTAAACTGAAGCAATTATGTGCAAAATCAGTTTGGTTCCCCTCCAAAAAAACATTTTCATGTGCAGAAGCACTCCACGAGAGCAGGAAACGGCTTGTGTATTTTAAAAAAAGACACTTTAATCACTGCTGAAACTGATGTGTCTTTTCTGAACCCTTGACACATGTACACAACGACAACGGGGATGAAGAGGAGGGGGGTCTTGCACGAGGAGACACGGGGCAGGTGCGATCAACAAAAGAGGCAAGCGGGGGAGGGGGGGGCATAATGGAGCTCTGCAGGCGTTAGCTGTCCTCTGAGCCGCTGGCGCTGCTGCTGCTGCTGGTGGTGGTGGTGGTGCTGGTGGTGGTGGGAATGCTGCTGACTGGCCTAGCTGACACTGAGGAAACGTCTGGGAGATGAACGGTTGCACAGCACAGTGGTTTCATCCCCTCAGTCTGCGGCGCCGGCGGTACAGAGGAATCACGAGTACATGGGATGGGAGGTCGCGGCGCCTCCATGCGACGTCGCATGCCGTCGTTAATGTTAGCATCTACCTCCAGGCAATCCAGACTGCATCACTGTCAGTGCTAATACCTTTTTTTGGGGGGGGGGGGGGGGTTTACGTTATTGTTTGTCAGTTTGAGAAGCTAAGCTGGCCTGCCGACACTTAGGGCGACACAGACAACACAGAGAGAGGAGATAGAGCTGTCAAAATGCCTGCTGGGGTGAGAAGTCGACAGCCTTGGCTTTACCTCGGGGCCGACTGGGCAGCGTCTGGCATCCTGGGTGCCGGAGAGAGAGGCGGGGCATGGGGGGAGGGGGGGGGGGGGGGGGGGGGGCAAGAGTGTGTGGGGGGTGGGGAGGAAGGAGGTCAAGAGGACGGAAGGAGTGCAAGTGGGAGGCCAGAGCGATAGGAACAGCGAGGAGGTGACAGAAAAAGAGGCGATGGCAGTGGTGGTGGAGGAGGAGGAGGAAGAGGAGGATGAGGAGGAGGAGGAGGACGGGAGAAGTGAGAAAAGGAAACAAAAAGAAGCAGCAGTGAGAAGCGGAAGGTAAGTGCCTCGACAAAAGGACAAACAAAGGAAAACAGAGAGATACCGAAAAGAAGCATCGCAAGCGCTAATAACAACACGCCTCTGAGCAACCGCAGGGGAGGCAGAGAGAGAGAGAGACAGGGAGGCAGAGAGAGAGAGACAGGATGGGATCGAGAGAGAGACAGGGAGGCAGAGAGGGAGAGAGAGAGAGGAAGAGAGAGAGACACAACACAGCGGCAAAAGAGTCGTACAAATCAAAAGAAACGCACATCAGAAGCCATAAACCGCTGAGGAGAAGCGGCAGTGGAGGAGGGCGGATGAAGCGGTTGAAGCTACATGGAGACACCAACCTGAATCCATGGTTTACAGCGGGTAAAATGCTAGGACAGTCTCTAATGACGAGCCGGGGGTGTGTGGTTTAAAGCCTGTGTGGGGTCTTTCCCTTCAGGGGAGGGGGGGGGGGGGGGGGGGGCGACCCGCTCTTACCTATCTTGGCTCCTTTCTTGAGCAGGGCGACCACCACCGAGGTGTTCCTGCAGCCCACCGCTCTGTCCAGGGGACGCATCCCGCTGTAGTCCACGTGCTCTATCATGGCCCCGTGGTCCACCAGGAACTGGACCTGCGGGGGGGGGGGGGGGGGGAGAAATGGGGTGAGAACACTTAGAGATGTGAATCTTTGAAAGCAGATTAGCTCTTATTAGGGTAAAGGAGGATCTAATCTGTATCACTAATCCGAGGAAACTTAGTCACACTCCATGAGGGGGGGGTCACAGCAAAATTGGTGCCTTGAGGTGATGCGTTTTGTCCAAATAGTTAGTCAAAAAAAACATATTGAAAGGTGAAAACATATCAAAATGACTTGAATAGTTGCAATTTCGTTCTTTGTTGATGAGCAAAATATATATTTTTCTACAAATTTCTACATTTGTTTTATGGAGCATTACAATGGGTTTGTTGCATTGTTTGATGAAAAAGGCTTTTCTTTATCCGAAACTATATAGTTTCAATAAAGAAAAGCCTTTTTCATCAAACAGGAGAAGCCGCAGGCCTAAACACAAACTAAATGAGCTGTTCTCAAACCAGCTTTTGGGGCTAAACACAGCGGCAAGAAAACGTTTCAGTCAATCTCACACAAGAATGACAGATTTCCTTCAAACATATTTTTAGACACATAAAGACACTTTTGTTAAATGTTCTAAAAAAGACTTCTCCTTCGCTGCAAAAATCCAACGTCTACTTCATGAATATTTTTGCTCTCTGAAGATAAAATTCTAGAAACTAGTCACGAAATCCGACTCAAGTTGAACAACGTTGACGTCGAAGGTCAAACCCCCCCGCCCCCCCCCCCCCCCCCCGTGGATTTAGACTCTCACCACTTCCGAGTCACCGTAGAAGGCGGCGAGGTCGAGGGGCGTGCGCCCGTTCTTGTCGGCGTGGTCGGTGGCGGCGCCGCTCTCCACCAGGCAGCGGACCACGGGTAAGTGCCCCTTCAGGCAGGCCCAGCTGAGAGCGGTCAGACCCTCCTTGTCCATCAGCGGCAGAGAGGCTCCTGGGAGGAGGAAGCGGTGAAACTCAGACTTCACTCTGAATCGCTGCTCTACGCATTTTCGATTGGCTTTTTGCAGTCTGCCGCTGATTTAAATTGGCTGTAATTATTGTAAACCGTAATTATACACATTAGTGCACTGGCACTTTGGGCTAAACACAACTATGAAAAAAGAAAATACAACTAATATTCTTGCCGTTCATTGAATGGTACGTATCCCTAGATTTTTTTTTTTTATCTTCCCTCACCCTGAGCCAGCAGAAACTCCACGGTCCCCAGGTGTCCCTCCGAGGCGGCCATCATGAGAGGAGTGCGGCCCTGCTTGTCCGCCAGGTTGACATCGGCGCCGTGCGCGAGCAGAAGGTCCACGATCTAGACCCAAAACACAGGGCCCACGTGACCACGTTGGGAAAGGAACACGTGCTAAGTGAAGGGGGGGGGGGGGGGGGGGCGTCACCGACCTGCCAGTGTCCCTGCCGGACGGCGCTGAACAGCGGGACGATGCCTCGCCGGTTGGGCTGGGCCACGGCCGCCCCCTGCTCCAGCAACAGGCGACAGACCTCCAGCTTCCCCCGACCGGAGGCCGCGGTCAGCGCTGCAACAGACACACAGACAATGGCAGGGCTTCGTCTCTCGTGTTGCGTGGTAGAGGTGAGGGTTTTGGTCCTCAGATCATCTCTATCTGATCTTACTGCAGCTAGGCGCTGCCCTGTGTATCCTGGATGCTAACCAGCTCGTACGCTTTACGTGGAATATCCATTGCAGCGGGTAAAAGGACGTGTCTGCACCAAGGGAGGACGTTTGCGGGATTGATTTTTAAACGACTCGCTTGAAAAGAGAGAAGAAGTGAGGAGGAGAAGAGAAGAAGGGAGGAAGAGAGAGGGGAGGAGGAAACGAGGAGAGGAGAGAAAAGAACAAACCCCTCGAGAGCCTTTGAAAAGACATCTTCTCAGATGTAACGTTTGTAAATGGACTTGAGCTCAGAGAAGACATCTCTTTTTTTATGCGGAGTGGAAGCCGGACGGCCCCTGATTCAACCATCGCCCGACGCATGCTGGGTGTGAGACCAGTGTGTCCACATTTGAGAGTTAGAAAAACATCTTATAACAATATAGCATTAAAATAACATATATTACCAAATAAAAGTGCTTTTACAATTTAAAAAAACGTAGACTAATAGCCAAATACAAACAGGTAACAAACTATTTTTTTTTGTAAGTGAAGGATAATTATTGTAATTAAGATAAAAATATATTTAGCGGAACATTTTGGAGTATAATTAAAACCATTTTGAATACTGGCATTTCCTATGATGAGAAGATACTTTTAAACACATCATAATTGCCCACTTGGACAAACCCCCGACGCGGCGTTGTGTAAAGGACGTGTTCCCACCTGTCTCCCCCCACAGGGTGTCAAAGTCATTGATCTGAGCCCGCTCCACCTCCTCTTCATCTTTCTCTGGCAGATCCAGCAGGTACGACACAATCTGATGGCGACGGCATTTGAAATGAGAGAGGTCAAAAAGGTTAAAAGTTGCCTTTAAACATGTTAGAAACACAAACATGCCACCACTGGTTCTTGAATGAATCTGCTTGAATGGAACTAATTGCATGTCATTCAAGAGGTTGAATTGAAACCGAAAACCAGTGAGTATGATTTAGCATCATCGAGTTCCTTCCTCCTTCTCAAATACACATTTGCCGCTTTGCAAAGAGCTCCGCTACATCTCACAATTTGTCGGACAAAGTACCTCGACATCTGATTACGTCTCTCCAGACGCGTTTAGTCAACAGCGTCTCTGGAAACATAAACCCCCGTGATGTGCAGTACCACTAAGAGAAGTAGGCCTTCAGTGCAGAGAGCTGAACGTCCTCCTACATGTTTACACAGCGTTGGAGCCGTTGAAAGAGCGGCAGAAAGGAGTCTGTTTGCTCGCCTTCAGCTAATCACCATCAACATCACACGGCGCGTCGGATCCTTCTGCCGTCCTCGTTGCACTGCTGTGAAATCGTACTCTTTGGTAGCATTTCGAATGGCTTCTACTGCCAGTGTGCGCTCAAACGACGAGATGTGACAGCCACAGAACGTGCTAATATTGAAGTCCGGCTGTACCTCCGTGTATCCCATGCTGGCCGCGGCGACCAGGGCCTGCTGCACCGCGTGGCTCTTGGTGAAGGCCGCCTGGTGTTGGCTTTGTGGGGACTGCGGCTGGGGCCCCATGCCCCAGTCGCACTGGATGAGGAACTTCACCACCTCCATGTGGCCCCGCAGGGCCGCGTGGACCAGCGCGCACTGGCCGTTCTTGTCGAGGTGGTCCACCTGTCAAAAACGGGACGCCGCGAGACCACGGGTGAAGCAGAGCGGGACGAGCATTCGGAAAAAAACGCGCACACGCACGCACGCACACACGCACCTTTGCTCTCCTGCGGCAGAGCGCCGTCACGATGGCCATGTGCCCCCCGGCGGCGGCGTAGCCCAGCGGCGTGAGGCCGCTCTCGGACGGGGAGTCGATGGCGGCGCCGTACTCCAGCAGCAGGCCCACCATGTCCATGTAGCCCAGGTGGGAGTGGACGCACAGGACGGGGGCGTTGTTCAGCACCTCCGTGCGGTAGTTCACGTTGGCCCCGCCCAGCATCAGCAGCCGGCTCACCTGGAGGGGAAAAAGGTTTCGTCGCTAGGGGTTACGCTTACACGGCAGTCAAGTTGCGGGGGGGAACATCCACGTTCAGCCCAAAATATCACAGCTTTTTGCAGGAGTGGATGCACATAATGTAAAGTAAATGAGACCATACGGAGTTAAGGGGGAGTTTAAGGGGCAGTATTTTGAGGCGCCGCCTCGATTTTGGTACCCTGAACATACTTGTGGGAGAAATAGTTTAAAGGATGACTCGTCTCCTCACCTTGATGTTGGGAGTGTAGAGGTTTCGGAGTGAAGAAAGAGCCGCCGAGAGGCCCTCGGTGCTGTAGGACACCCACAGGCCTTGCAGGACGGAGGAGGAAACCCCCACCTTCTTGCTGAGCCCCTTGAAGGGAGAGACGGATCGTAAATATTCGTCACTTGGTGACTGTGCAGATGTGTGCGGGGGGGGGGGGGGGGGGGGGGGGGACACAAAGGTACCTTGAAGATATGCGCTTTGAGGATGTGATGGCCCAGCTCAATAGTCTGCTGTCTGTTCAGCTTGTTCTCCTGCCGAGAGAACCAGAAGGCCAGCAGGGTGTGACCGCTCCTGCAGAGAGGACGAACGGGGGATCAATGCGCGAGAGTGACTCATCGGATCAGCTGTGCAAATCGGCGGAGTGATCCGTTTTCTAATTGCAAAAAAAGGAGCGCCATGTTCCTACACCTCCCATGCTGGAAAAAAACACAATGTACCTGTGACTGACGGGGGAATTCTCACACACAAACACACACACACACATAACTTATCGACTTTTTTTTTTCATCATTTTACTGTGAATCCTGTTAACTTCTTGAACAAAAAGCTGAGATTGGTGATTAAATTGCGACAAGTGAAGGAAACCTTTAATCCAATCAATCCCCTGATTGTAAAAAAATGGTTTTGGTGGTTTGTTCATGCTGCTCTTACGTCCTTCACCGTCTCTCTGCCAAGCCGCCGGACTCCATTCACTAAAATAGCAGTAACACCTCCACTGCGGACGGAAAAAAACCAAGGACGCGGCGGGCGGACCGAAGGAGTCCGGTGGCTTTTGAGGACGGCGGCGGATGGATTCAACGGCTTCACGATGATGGCGAACGGGCCGGGCCGTCTGACACCCGGTGTGTGTGTGTGTGTGTGTGTGATGCCGCCGCGTCCTACATTCAGTTCAACTCCTCACCTCGGATCACACAGGAACTTTGTCTTCTCTCCTTCCTCCCTCCAGATCAGCCACTCCCTGAAGGAGGGATGCACAAACATCCTGGTGCCGTCCCTCCTCTTCACCAGGAAGACGGACAGGTTGTCCACGCGCTGTTGGAAGTCGTCCCAGTCCAGTGTTCCCTGCAGCCACAGACGTGGTGTTTATTGCTCAGGTCAAGCTGATGTCATTACAGGATTTGTGTTGTTTTCTTACAGTTATGGATGGATTTAGTCAATAAAGCGATAAAAACTATAAGGACATGGAAATAAGAAGCTGATTATAAGTCATTTTTTAATGGCCTTAAAAAACAAACATTTTACTACATGCCCTTAAATGAGTTTTTAATCTGTTAATTTATTTGAGCCACGGGACAGAGAATAACCAAATATTAGAAATGACTTTGCAAGGTAACTAAAGTCTTCTCATTCACATTTTAAAGCCTACTTTGGGGAAACTTCGCCTCGAGGCAGGGAGGCCTCGTACACTTTCGGGATCATTACCTGCAGCGATCCGGAGTTGATGGCCTGATAAATCTGCTCGTCGTTGAGCGGGTGCAGCGAGGCCACGGCCACGTTGAGCAGAGGAAGCGCCCGCTCGAACGAGGACTGCGTGGGGAAGCGCATGTTGCACTGCAGCAGGTACACCTCGGCCAGGTTCACCGGAACCACCTGAGGAGAAAGAACCGGAACGCTGATTTGGGGGGCGGGGGGGGGGGGTTGCCGCCGCGCTGCAGACGATGAATGATGCATCGCGTTCCGTCTCTTCAGCGCGGTCGCCGGGGAGAATGTGGATTTACGGTTTGCATTTTTTATGGCGTCAGTTGGCGCACTTCTGAATACACGAGATTTTAAAAATGAACCCCCGAAGGTGTGAAATAACACATTTCATTATGAGAGGCACACTTAAAACAATTCAGCTGCATTATTTATGAAAAGGGGCTTCGGTTTCCCGAACGTCATGTTTTATGAAACTATTTTTACGCAAAGCACGTCAGAGAGCAGGTCAAAATTTTTTTTTTTTAAATACAACAACGCCAGTGTTGCCTTGGCAAAATCATACGCACCAGGACATTTGGTTCAGAAAAAGGATTTTCAAAGCTTCATCTCTTCCCTGTTGCTATGGATGCAGTGAGTAACGCTGTGGGCTACAACTTGAGTCATGCTTTTTTTTTTTGTAGGCAAATTGCTCAAAAGAGGTTCCTGTTTGCAGTGTTCAAGAGGCTATTGAGACTAAAGAACATTTTTAAAAAAAACACAACGATTCTCAAGATCTGGAGCCTGAGTGGCGTAGTGAAGTGTAACTATAATGTAACTTCACACCTTGTAGCTGGAGCTTTTGAGGACAAGGTAGCCCTTCTCGATGAGGTCAAAGGTGAGCTTGAGGTACAGGTAGGAGCCCTGGCTCAGGGCCTTGAGGTGGGCGCTGAGCTTGCCGAAGGTGGTGTTGTCCATCTTGCCGTTGAGCGAGATGTTGTTCTGGATCTCGGGGCTGCTGTGGATGCGGTGCAGGATGTAGCCCTGCAGGTCCTGGTCTATGGCGTCGTTCTCCTCCAGGCCGTCCAGGAAGATGCGGTGGAAGGGCAGCGAGTTGGTGATCTCCTGAACCGTGACAGGCACAGAGACACGGAGACGCCGCTGACATGCTTTTTGATATATGGTCAAACTAATCATTTCAAAAAGGTCCGAAATAAACAACGAGCTATTGAGCTCATTTTACTCCATGCTGAATTTAAAATGGGACACGTTGCTTTATATTAAATATGAAGCAGCAGATACGAGCTCCTGGCGGACTGTGTACCTGTAATGTGGTTCTGACCGTCACCACCAGTTTGAGCCAAGGAGGGAACTTGTTGATGGTTTTAGTGAGGAAGGACACGATGGTGTCCCCGTAGTCCGGCTTGTGGAACTCCGCCTCGTTCAAACCGTCTATGAGGATGATGAGGTCCTCCTCAGAGTTGATCTTCCTCTCTGAATCAGAAAAAAAAGACATTAAAAAAAAAGAAAAAATACTTTTTTTTGGGAAATTCATCCAACTTGGAAACAACAGACTGATAAAACATGAATAAAATATATTTGATTGCAGAGCTTTAAACCACATTGAATGGCCTTCCTCAGCAGAATCTTGGAAACAAAGATTAATTTAGACTTTGATGCTAAGCCACTGAGTCATATGTAAAAACCCAGCATTTTTATGTATTACATTTGAAATGAAAGCTCGGAACAATCTAAATTGTTTGGGTTAAAAAATGAAATCAACATTGATCTTGACAAGATGCACCTAATATTATGCACAAAGGATTCGAGGCAGATTGAATGCTGAGGCCTAACAATTTACAAATTGCCAAAAGCACTGCGATGATTCTTAAACTAAAATGATTTCTACATTTTGACAAACGGAGCAAATACATCAACTGAAGAGCAGAGCTACAAACTGCTGTGTTTGATTCACTGTGATGTATTTAAGATTAAAATACATATTACATATATTTTAGATTAAAATACATCATTTCCTTTACATTGAATAAAAAAATGCACTCATGAAACCGCTTTAAAAGCGCTTCACCTCTGTACAGTGCGTCCAGGGGCTCCAGCACGCCCCTCCTGAAGGAGGCCAGGGGATCCTGGACGCAGGAGCGCAGGCTCAGGGTGCTCTGGAGGTGCGGCTCCTTCAGCAGCTGCTCCCTGTAGGCGACGAGGTGCGGCGAGCGGCACAGCAGGGCCGCCACGTTGTGCACAAACTCCGGCACCAGGCAGGTGTAGGCGTTGTCGGCCTGGCAGTAGTGGTACGCCACCACCTGGGGGCGACAAAGAGCGGTGAACACTTCCACCTGGTGATCCCAACATTGGGGTTTGGGTAGATCAGGGATCAGGGATTGAGTCAACGTCATGGTGGACGACTGCAGTGCAATGAAACTGCCAGGTGAGACTGCTCCGGAGTGGGGGGGAGGATGGGGGAGGACGGGGGGGGGGGGGGTCTGTCGACTAAACAACAGACGCAGGTGTGACTAAAGCACTCCCGGGGACTGGGAGATCACAAAGAGTTTGAAAGGCGTGTCAAAATGAAATGCTCATTTTTGGTCACAACTGGATGAAGGTCTTTAAAACAAAAAGGGGGGGGCGGGGCGGGGGGGGGAGTGAGCTCCATTATCTATGCACAGAGTTAACACCATCTAATAGCTTGGCAGGGAAATGGCTTTCTACAGGTATAAATATTTCATAAGGCTCCCTGGCAAAGTTGTTTTTTCTTTTTTAAACACATCTGCATAATGCATCAAGCTGGGGCCGGGGACGCAGATGGCTAAGCGGCATGGGACGGAGGGGGGACGGAGGGGGGGGGGGGGGGGGGTGGGGGGGGCGAGGTGCGACAGAAGACGGGAAGAAGAGTGGGAAGGAGAGCCGGGTTCACACACACACACACACACACACACACACACACACACACAGACACACAGGCAAAGTTAAAGGGAGCTAAACTCTCAACGCTCAACACAAAGAAGAGCAGCACAAAAAAAGTATTATTTTATTATAAATTATCTGCTGCTTATTTGCAGTCTTTGTAGA
This sequence comes from Pungitius pungitius, assembly GCF_949316345.1. Classification (NCBI taxonomy): domain Eukaryota; kingdom Metazoa; phylum Chordata; class Actinopteri; order Perciformes; family Gasterosteidae; genus Pungitius; species Pungitius pungitius. The sequence continues at coordinate 14,182,990 of NC_084920.1, forward strand.
TGCATTTTCAAAGGAGCCAATGACTTTTCTATCCCACCACCTTTTGTTGTCACTAATTGAAAAACTAAGACATTCAAAGAGGTCATCTATGATGATCATCTTTGGGAGGCGCTTTAATTACCGAAGGACAGAGGCCTGGAAATTTCCTACTTATCAACAAACACGAGAAAATGTGTTATTATGACACATCAGCAATGTTTTCCCTTAACGATCATGCATGCAGAAATACTCTTTGATAAAAAAAAAAAAGTAGGACACGAAGAACTGACAACAATCCAATGCAAATTAGACTCCTTACATAAGATTTGGCAATTATAACATGTATATTTTTACATTTCACACAGCTGTGAAAGAAAAAAAAGGAAATGGAGGTGTGGGAGGAAATATTCCTAAGTGGCTCAGGCTGGTGCACTTATCTTCTTCGTAATACGCAACCATCAATTGAAAGCTATAAACGGCACATTGAAATCACCGCAAACACACTTACAGCAACCACTCCAAAGTTTGGACACATTTTCTCCATCAATTCAATAAGAAAGTGTGTCCAGACCTTCGACTGGCGCTGTGTGTATTTGCCGCAAGTTGCTCATAAATAGATCATTTTCATTTGTAAAAAGCAAAATAATTTTTTTAAAAAAAGATCATTTTAATACTTGGAGACACAGTGCATCCGGTACCTGAGACGCCAGCCTCCTCATGGACTCTTCCTGACGTCGCCTCATCTCGGGGGTCCCGGGGCAGCTGCCTCCTCCCAGGGTGCCGTGCGTGGGCTGAGGCTGAGTGAGAGGGAGCCCGTCTCCATCTGGACACAAGACAGCGCCACCCCCCCAAGCTCAGGCACGGCTCGAAAAAAAAACCCCCACTCTGCTTTTAATTCTAAAGTTTAAGCTTTCGGGGGACATTTCTAAAAACGCCAAAAAGCATGAAGACACCACTCATACGGAGAGACGCGAGCCTACGTTTGGGCGAGGCCTGGGGGCTGTCGGAGGCGATCTGTCTCATGCGCGTGCCGTGGCAGCTGAGCGCCACCAGGCGAGAGACGATGGCGGTCTTGCCGAAGCCGATGTTGCCCAGCACCGCCACGCCGCGGTTGGCGCCGCCGTTGGGGCCGTTGAGGTGGGCGTCGATCTCCTGGAAGAGCCACTCGCGGCCCGTGAAGACCGAGTCCATGGTGATGCTGGGCACCTCGAACAGCAGGGGTTTGAGGGCGATGTCCTGAGGCCGATACGGCGCAAAACGCACTGGCGGGTCGAGGGGGAAAGACATCAGAGGATCAGAGGCCGAAGCCAACATTTCAGCCAACATTTTCAGGAATCAGGAACATTTATTGCCAAAGAATGTTAGACACACAAGGAATTTTAACATGGCAGCTGGTGCATAACAGATGTTTGCACATGAGGACTGATGTGGAGCTCCTACATTAACATGATAGTATGAACAACATACAATTTGGAATAACATGAACAACAACATATCTATGCAGAAAAATACGTGTTTAGTAGTAGGTAAAATATTTTGGTTCTATTTTAGTTTTCATGAAATATAACATTAAGGTTTAAATTACAGTAACACAAAGTTAATAAGCTAGTGGAAAGTACTCCTTCTGAGATTAAATATATACTGATTACTCAATGATTGCTATGGGAGGAAATAATTGTTGTGCTTGAGGATTGTGTGACTAACGGCAACCTTGAATTCTTTTAAGATAAAAAAAAAAGGTGTCAATATATATTCCCACTATAAACCGAGGAAAATAAAGAATAACATAAGTAATATTAACAGCAAAGGGGATTTTACGATCCACATTTGTGGCAGGGACAACTTTAACAAGCAGGGACTGTTGATCTCACCCACGAAGGAGTGAGAGAACTCAACAGTCGTTGGAGTTGCCCATTAAACGCACGTCCTCCAGAGGTTGCGCATCTTTTCAGCCCAACATATGGACCATTAAAGACTAATGAGGCCGAAATGAATCTGGTACAAACAGATGTGCGGTGGATTCAGCGGTGAAGCACAGTCTGCTGCTTCTGGGTCTCTTAAAAAAACGGATTTTAGACAGAAAACTTGCTCTCTACTATCTGCTGTGTGGTTTCTTTTGACTGGGGAAACACGGCAAGTAACATCCCTTGATGTTGAGGACGTTTCCGCCTGATGCAACAAAGGAAAATGAAAGTAACTTACGTGACTGGGATTGCCAGGCATGGGTGTTATTAGCGGAAGCTGCGATGGACAGAAGACAAAGAGAGAGGGAGAGAGAGAGAGAGAGAGAGAGAGAGAGAGAGAGAGAGAGAGAGAGAGAGAGAGACAGTGTGGTGACAGAGGGGAGAAAAGAAGACAGTGAGGACAGCGATGGGAACCGGCAGCAGTGTGCAGCTCAATGTGAAGACAAAAACAAATAAATAAGAAAGCAGAAAACAACATTTGCACATCATGATGTCAGAAATACGGGGAACCTCCACAACGGGGGGGGGGGCTGATCACTTATTGAAATCCTTTGAATTACATCGAGCGTATAACCCGGCCGGGAAGGGGAGGGGTGGAGGAGGCTTGCACTTTGAGGAGCATCTAATTGGTTCCATTGGGCCGTGCAAGATCAATCAATCTCCGTGAAGAAATAATTGATGCCGGTTCTAGTCGTAATTCGACCCCTCGGATGTGGAGAGAGACAACCTCTGCTCCGCAGACCACGGGGTGCGAGTTACAGGCCGCAAAAAGAAAGCACCCAAGTAGATGAGACGAAACACAGAGCTGTTACAGACTGTGTAATCGCATTCACTTTGTTTTTTTTGTTTTTTTGAAAATCACTTTCCACGAACTCTTCAGTGATGATTTAGTTGGTCTGACAGACGATGGAAGTCCAATTGAAATGAAATCCTCAGAAAATATAATAAATTGATGGTACGATAACTAATAATAAACTACCACAGTTTCCAGTATCCAGCGAGGTGATGCACCAGCAGCTTTACTGATCATCAGTGCGCAGCGAGGCACGACTGCGGCTCCAGCCGGTGCAACAGCTCGCGTCACACCCTGTGCGGCGCACACACACACACGCACGCACGCACGCACGCACGCACGCACGCACGCACGCACGCACGCACGCACGCACGCACGCACGCACGCACGCACGCACGCGCACGCGCGCGCGCGCGGGGGGGGGGGGGGGAGTCTGACTCGTGGGAGATGTGTATCACACATTGGACGAGTCGGGATGCGACGCGGGATTTATTGTGTGTCGGGCAGAAAACGTCTGTACTTTGTGCGCGGCTGCAAAATACATCAGGGTGCAGGGGAAGGGATGCGAGGGAGGGGCTGCTGCATTGGAGCTGCACGTCTCCTGTAAAGGACTCCAGTGTGCTGATAGGGAGCTTTTGCTGCATAACATAATGAGTCGATATTGCATTTCATGCCGCCTTTTAGCAGGCAACACTACAAATGGCCCCCAACCCCATCCCAGGATGCTAATTGTCCTCGCAGAAACGTGATGATCATGCTAAAACGGACATTCCCACTTATATGCAATCAGGAAGTAGCGCAAAGACGGTTGGAGGGTCGTTTTACACCGAGTGCACTTTACTGCACTGAGCTCTGTGGCAGCAGCAACCCAATGTAATAAAAGACTTTTCATCCCATTTCCCTGGTCAGCTTATTTTAACTTCACAAACACACAGTCAGAGGCAGAAGGCGGCCTCCCTACTCCTCCTATAATTAAAAAAAAAACTGATGCATTACACTTCCAGTTGGGCGTCAGAATGGACCTGATGCAACACTGGTGGTGGGAAATGCAAAAACGACCCAATGCCGCCGTTTATGATGGCGAAGCCACGGAACCATCTCTAGTTTAAGTGCTTGATAATCTAATCATCTGGCGGGTGGGGAGACTGGATGCCGATCGTGTCCGTGAACACACCTTTCGCGGTATCGGCGCCACCGGGGCGGGTCTTCCACAGGTAAACGCGGCGGCCATGTTGTGAACGTGTTGGGGCCCGAGAGGGACTTGTGTTTGTGTGAGAGGGAAGGAGAGGATGCGATGCTGCTGCTGCTGCTGCTGCTCATAATCCTGAACATAACAGCCCCTTCCCTCAGGCAACATCCAGCAAGGTGTCACTCCACCGCCCCCCCCCCCCCCCCCCCCGCCTCCCGCCAGCCCTCGACCGCCAGACGGAGCGAGAGGCTCAGACGTTTTTAATTATTCACCAGGTGAGGATGACTCACGGTGGCTAAGCATGCTCGAGAAGGGGAGAAAGAGAGAGGAGGGATGATGATGAGGAGGAAGAGGAGGAGGAGGAGGAGGTGGACCTGCTCGCTGTGAAGTGTCCGGGGAGCATGGCAACGGGTTTTCTCGAGTGTCAGGTGACCTTTCATTGGGCCGATGTGGCAGTCGGTGGTTGTTTGAGTTTTATGTCTGGTTTTTTCTCGACATTCAGTACTTACATGACTTGCATCAATATAAACCTGGATGAGTTTATCGGTCATGTTCCTTCAGGGAAGGTGTCCTCACAATTTACTGACTTAAGGAACAAGGACAAAGTGTGTGACACAGAGCCCTCAAAATCAAGGACCTAATAAATATCACATCTGAAATTATGATAAAATGTATTCATCAGGTAGCAGGGAATAGTGTCAGGCAAAAGGTTAAATAAACATCTTAAACCGTTGAGGACTAGACGAGCTGAAGGACTCACGGAAGAGACGCTCCGTAACATCCTAAAACTGCACTTCCGCAAACTTCATGCATGAATAAATGCACTTTGTGGGGCACCATTCTTAATTGCAAACTAAAAGAGCGCCGTGTGGGAGAATAAATTACAATCAAAGGCTATGGCACTTTGTTGGAACAATTCAATTTGGCTCTCGGTACTTTCATTGGGATTCGTTTAATACGGCAAAACGTAAAACAACTTTCCCCTTTAAAAGTCTTCCCGTAATTCCAAAGACTTCTTCATTTAAGTTGCAATCCTGCCAATTATACATCTGCAGTTGAAAATGTTTGCATCAGCTCAAACGATCAGCTGACACAAAACCCTGTTTCGTGCATGCGAGCGGAGGGAGATGGACAGTTACGCGGTGAACAGATGAGGTGGGTGGTAAATCTTGGAGGTGGGCAGCAAGGAGCACAAGGAGGTCCGTTTCAGTCTGACTCACTCTCCTCAAAACAGCAGCACAGCTCGGCATCCAGAGAGGCCGACATTAAAAACATCAGCGGGGGAGAGAGAGAGAGAGAGAGAGAGAGAGAGCTGCATCGGTCAGCTGGTCACCACCCGACCAGCTCATCCGGAACTGGTAGGGGGGGGGGGGGGGGCTGGTCCGGGTCAAACTCATCACTATACATACATCAGGCATTTATCTGTGTATTACATGTTTATAGGGTAATGAAGCTGACAGCTTCTGGCAGTTTGTCATGAGCTACGAGGAGAAAACGTATTATTATTTCCGGTCGTGAATGGCTTAAATGTTCACGCCGCCTCAGCTTGCCAGCCGGAAGGATGGGGGGGAGGGGGGGTGGGGGGGGGGGGGGGAGTTCACGACTTCCATTTCCATATGCTGTAAAAATGAAACCAAAATGAACTCTACTTTGGTTTCCATCACTGAAACCTTGATCACTGTAAGCGTTTTCCTCTGTACTCTAATTTCACTGTTCAAATGTTTTGATTGAGTGCCGTGGGAGGGCAAAACAATGTGTGTGTGTGTGGGGGGGGGGGTCAAATAATCACAAGTCTCAACGACAAAATGTCAGGCAAACATTGCTGATGCCATGAATACGTCAATTAATCTGGTCCTCGATCCAGCGATCCGGCACCTGTCAATACACTTCACTACACTTGACAGGTACTGCAGCAATAAAAGAAACACGGTGTCCTTCAAGCCGCTGGCCTTCTCCTCGGGTCGCCCATCCGACAGTGATCTGAGGCGGCGGGCCGCGTGCCGTAGGACGCAGTCGGCGGGCTTGTAAACACACCCGGTCGCCCTTAAGAGGACGAGGGCTGACACCAGCCTCCCTGGCAGCAACAATGACACTCGGAGAGAGGATCTAGCTTTCCGTTGCCTCTGTCTCGCCGCGGCGTCTCAGCCCGAGCGCGCACACGGCTAAGTGGGGTCCTAAACGGGTTGTTCAAAACGCACGGGGACGCGTATTTGTGCTCGCCCCGGATGGCAGAGGCCTGCCATTACGGCGCTCATTACCGCCTAAGTGACTGAGGAAGGAGGTCGAGGGGGGACACATAACGCTGTAGCACGAGGCCATTTGGCCCTTCGGGGGGGGGGGGGGGGGGGGGGGGGTAACCGCAGCTGACATAATGGGTATTGATGGTCTGTGTGTGTGTGTGTGTGTGTGCGTGCGCTGGCGTCGTCTCTCGCTTACCCCTCAGGTCCTGCCCGGAGCGACCCGGCCCGCAGGTGGTGCTCTGTCTGGGCAAGCGCAGCGACGTGCGTAGCGGAGTGTGCCTCTGCTCGTCCAGGTATGCCAGGTCCTCCAGGTGGGCTGAACTTGTAGCTGTGTGTGACAGAGAGAGGGAGGTATTTCGGAGAAGAAGAAAAAAAACGATGCTATCGTCATCATATGCAGGAACTCAGTCATCCAGAGCCCCCCCCCTCTTCTTGTGTAAACATGCATGTGTATGACATACACAGGGAGGCAAAGGATCATGCCTTGAGGATGTGGTCTGACTCTGGATCTCATGATCTCATGTATCTCCTACAGGAGGGAGCGAGACGGCCCTAAACGGCTCCGCCCTGAAGCCCCCCCCCCCCTCTCGAAGGATCTGTCACGCGGCACGCAGGCAGATGCCATCAGGCCCCTCTCAGGAGTAATTAGCTCAACAGACTAATGTCTCATTCATGGAGTGAGAGCCGTCTGACACCGGCTGCTGATTGTCTCGCACCACGCTGCGTCTTCGCGGGCCGACGTTGGGAATCGGCGAATGTTAAATAAGATCAGGGGGGCCGCCAGCGGGCGCCTCACCTTCACACCTGAACCCCCGGGGGTTGGGAGGCGAGGCACAAAAGGGGCTGAAAAAGTCCGGCGGACTAATGGTGACGGGCCGCTGACAACACAAGGACAAAGGCATTACGTGAAGAGGAGGCCGCGCCGTGGACAGAGCAGTTTGAATGAGCCGACAGGATAATAAACTTTTCTAATGCAGAGATAATGGAAAAAGCTGCAGAGGCGGCGAGAGAAGACATAATGTTAAATTAACCGCAGACTAGCTGTTTGGGTTTCTCCGAGTACCAATTTTCTGGGAACTTTTGAGGGAGCTAAATTCGCTATTCAAGGGTGTTAAATCTGCAGCAAACAACTCCATGTGAAGATGTAGTGGAGTAATGGCTACCTGAGCGCAGAACCAAGTGGCTCTTCTTCGGAGAGTCTCATCACCGCTGCTCTGCGCTGTTAGCACCGCTAGCAGCATCAGCTGGTAGCAGCGCACCTGACGGTCGCCATGTAAAATAGTCTTTTTGCTTTGTATTTCAAAGTTATTACAGTTCAAACTTTGGTGTCACGTGTTTTTCTCCCAAAAAAAATCTACTATTTGGGAACATTATGATCAAAATTTTAGGTAAGCAATAATCTAATCAGAGCGGCAAATCTTTTTTTTTTTAACGATACCTGTCATACTCTGCAGTACTGACATCCCATGTAAAATTGTCAGTGTGTGTGTGTGTGTGTGTCATCTTCTGCGTCTTACTCCGGTCACTCCACAAAATAAGGCCCGGTGATCCCTCCAGGCCAAGTACCCCAAACCGGAGCCACATGGGTTTCTCAAAAAGGAGGTAAAATGGCAGCTGCGCGTGCTGGAGCCTCGGCCCTGATGTCAATGTGGGTGCCGGTCATCCAACGGGGCTAAAAGTGGAGATAGTGGAGGCACTAATTTGCTGCTCAGCCAAGAGAGAATGACTCAGGGCCACGAGGCTGAAAACGGCTCCTTATTTCCTCTCTTTCAACCGTGTTTGAATGTGGGGGGGGAATCAAATCTGTGTGCTCCTCACCTCTATCTGCAATGCAGCAGGCTGCTAGGGATCACATTCTAAGAGTTCCTGTGCCAAGGCTGCACACTTGGTGAAAGGAAATAAGAATAAGAGTAAAGGAAAAGTGGGAACAAGCCTTAAACTGTGCAGCGAAGGAGCTCAGCCCTTTTTGGGGCGATGACAGCCACGTCAGACACTTCCTGTTTCAAAGAGCGATAGCCGAGACGGGCCCGGGCTGCCGTCCAGGGGGCCGGTCCCACTATGGGCTTCCCACAATACTTCCGGGTGCTGGAGAGAATATATTAGCAGAGGTGGTATAATCGGAAGAAAAGGAATTCAATGATACTTGTATGCCCACCAAGCGCTATCTCTCGGGTGAGCTGTTATATCAACTGAGTGAATTTAGAGACTAGACGGTTCACTGAATAATCTCAGTGTGTCTTATACCTCTTTAGTATTTACCTCAGTCGGGATCCTACAATCTCCAGGCAATTATGCAGATCATCCAACAAGGCCTTTTTTAAAAAGGGGGCCAGGTTCGCCCAAATTACTGAGGAAAAAGCCCACTTTGTTTGGGTTTATTTTCCAAAGGATCTGTGACATAAACGTCTTGGATTGGTGCCTCGGCGCTTTCGTTGCCGGGTGGGCTCATGTTCCTGCGGGGGTTAGAAGGTGGAGATCAGCGTGCTCGTGCAGATCTCAGTATCTCAGGTACCTGGCGATCGCCGCTCTCTTCTAAACTGTAGCGACAACATAAATGAATGTTGGGCGGACGATGATGCAACTGTCCAACATCGCTGATGTGAGAGCTGAGCGGCGGCGGCGTGACGGAGAGAAGGAGGGAGACGCTACGAATCCATCGGACGATGAAAAAGCTTTGATTTTAAATCTTCTTCTTTTTCAACCCGACTTGACTTTCTTCTTTAAGGATACTGGTAATGAAGAAATACTAATGGGTTCCTTACTTATAATTCTTCCCCGAATG